>NW_020955424.1:903158-989667 GCF_003031625.1 Empidonax traillii | reverse complement strand
TGACCCCAAAGATTACACTTTTTCCGGACTTAAAAATGAAACTGTGGGTCGACTGCCTGGAAAAGTAGCAGGGCAACAATTTGTCATTCAGGACTGTGAGAACTGCAGTATCTACATATTTGACCATTCTGCTACAATCACTATTGATGACTGTGTAAATTGCCAAATCTTTTTAGGACCAATAAAAGGCAGTGTGTTCTTTCGTGACTGCAAAGATTGTAAATGCATAGTTGCCTGTCAACAGTTTCGTACTCGGGACTGCAGAAAGCTGGAGGTGTTCTTGTGCTGTGCCACCCAGCCCATTATAGAGTCCTCCACAGGTATGAAATTTGGGTGTTTCCAGTACTATTATCCTGAGCTTGCTTTACAATTTAAAGATGCTGGTCTGAGTATCTTCAATAACACATGGAGCAACATCCACGACTTTACCCCTGTGTCAGGAGAAAACAATTGGGGCCTTTTGCCTGAAACCGCCGTAGTCCAAGATTATGTTCCTCTGCCCAGCTCTGAGGAGCTGAAAGCTGTCAGAATTTCTACTGATGCTACAAAGAGCATAATACCAATAACTCGAGGGCGGAGACAAAAGAGCAGCGATGAATCATGTTTGGCCGTGTTTTTTGCTGGTGACTACACAACTGCAAACGCCAGGAAGTTAATTGATGAGGTAAGCAACCTTTGTCTTCATCCAGACTTTTGAATTCTTCATTAAACTTTCCTCTGGAGAGCTTCTAATGCTCCCTGAAGGGGGAACACAGAGGCTCTGTTTCTTTACTGACCATACTGATCAACTGCATTGTTTAAAACCTTAAAGCAAGATAAGAGACTGAATCTCATTTGATCAGTCAGTTGCTTTATATATTTTTCCATCATGGCACAGCCAAGCGATGTTCCGAAGAAAATGTGTAGTTGACTTGATGAACTTGGTCAAATTAGTAAGTGAATGACAGTGCTTGTGAAAGGGATATAGCTGATTAACTTGTTAGCTTACTGCCCCAGAAGTCACAGCTAACAAAAGTCTGTCCTAAAAGTTTTTCTGTACTAAGAGAGACTAAAAAAATAACGTGTTAAAATGTATCTCCTGTGACATCCAATGTTGCAACTTTTTTTCTGTAAGAGGCAATGAGTGTTTGTCATGGCTGGTCAGCTGCCTTCGATTACTTAAATAGTTGGTGTGGGTTTTTTTTGGTTTTTTTTTGTTTGTTTTTTTTTTTTCCCCTCCCTTTTTCTGTGAGGCAGCAGCTTCCAAGCTTGGCTGAAATTGTACTTTCCTGAGGCTGAGATCTGGGTGTGGTTGGGTTGCTTTTAGCACCCTGAAGTGCCATGGTAGCCATGTAGCCAAGTAACCATGGGCTACAGCATCTGAGAGAGGTATCTGCAAAAGTTGCTGATCACAGTGTTGTGTGATCAACTAAACAACTGGTGGAGCTCTTTCCCTTGTGTTTTTAGTTAGCTGCAGAATGTTTCCTTGCCTCCTCTCCCGCGCCAAGCTGGACTTCTGTGGAACTGGGGTACTAACAGCTTCTTGAACAAAGGGAGATAATGATACTTATGGTGTGGGTTTGTTTTTGGTTTGTTTTTTTTTTTTTTTTTCTGGAGAAGCAATAGCTACAGTAAAGAGGATAATAGATGTGTTCTCTCGTGTTAGTAGTTCCTTAGGAATTAGAGTTAAGAAGATGCTAAAAGACTAGTTAGTGAGATTCTGTGGAAATCTTACTGCTCTGTAGACTAATGGATGCTTTGGATGTACAAATGTATTTGCTCCTTTTCCCTATGCTTTTAGTTTCATATTAGATTTAGAGTAAAAATGTGTGTAGGGTGTGCGATGTGTGCATGTGTCTTCAAAAATTCGTAACTATTTTTCCAAAATGGAAAACTTCCACAGCGGATAGATGAGAGGTTGAGCTAATGCTTGACTGAACAATTTCAGACTAATAAGAACTAACTGCTTGATTCCAGATGCTGAATGCTTTTAACTCCCATTACTTTCAGCTTCTGAGGGATTGTGGGGAAAAAGGAAAAACACACAACCCTGAGCCATAATATAAAACAAAACCATTCACATTTATTCCTTTAGGTGCACTAAGGCAGGGGAGAAAATCTGGATGAATGGAATGAAAATAAACAGAAATGTAGAAAAAGCAAATGGTCTTTGAAAAGAGCAAAAAGGGTCCCTTTGCTCTGTGGTTTAATATGTATATTGGGTATATTCCAGTGGATGATCAAGTTGAACTCTCTGTCTTAGAAGCATTTTTAACATAAATTCTTTCTCTGGTAACAGATGACTGGTAAAGGCTTTCAGCTGGTACAGACTAAAGAGGTCTTAATGAAGGCAGAGGATGCTCACAGAGTTTTCCAGCAGCATGCATCAGAATTCATTCCACTGCTTGAAAAAGGTGAGTTTGTGTTGTTTTCTTTCTCCTCTTGATATAGAAATCTGTCAGCAGAGAGTTCTGGAGAAGAAAGAGAAATGAAGGAGAAACTTGTGTTTCAAAGTCATACTGTAAAACCTGTTGAGATGAATTCTGGAAGCCTTAGTGAGGCTCTAAACCAGCAATAACTCCTGAAGGCATCAGAAATGTGTATTTTGTGGCTCTCGTCCCCCTCTGGTGGTCCCACCACATAGCTTGGGAGCAGTGGAAATGCAGGTCTGCCTGGAGCGCTCAAAAGAAGCTCGTGCTCTTAGAGTATTTCTAACTTATCACCATTCCTGCTCAACTACTGAGATGTTCAGAGCTTTGTGGCATTTCTGTATAAATATTTAAACAAATCAGTATAGATGTGTATAGAGCAGACAAGCATTAAATTCCTGTTTATAACTACTATACTGTCAGAGTATTTCAAAAGCCTTTCTATTGATCTGACTGCAATTGGGTTTTGTCTCTTTGTAGAAGTACTGACATCTTGTTATCTGTTATATGTTAAAAATCAATACTCACTCCCAAACTTGGCAGCAGCTTGCAGGTTTTTTCATGGTGGGATAAGGGGTCTGTGATATTCATTGCAAGAATAGGACAAAAGATGACAGTCTAGTTTATGGTCTGTTTCGCAGTCATGTGGGAAGAAATGCCATGTTCGGAATGAAACCAGAGAAAGGGGATGTGCAAACAGCGGGTGAGAAGAAGTCTAAAAATCAGACAATTTGCTATCTTGGGACTGAGGCAATAATGCCTGAATGACTCAGTCCTACTCCAGATGTCTGTGAAATGGCTCACTATTTGAGCAGTATAGTCTGACTCACTTCCACAATGCCCAGCGCTCCTTAGTGTTTTTGTGCTATTGCTGTCTTTCAAGAAGTAAAACTGGAATCCTGCCAAAATCTCTGCAAAAAATGAGCATGGAATTGCTGATACTTTTTTTCTCAGATAACACTGTCCCTTTTTTTAAACATGTTTAAGTGTTTCCAATTCTTTATCTACCATTATGGGGCTGCTCGAGCAAAAACTATAAAATGCCTCTTGCGAGCTTTACAATTCCCTATGGGTTGAGAAATCTGCTGTTTCAATGCCAAACTTAAAAGTAGTATTGATTTTAGATGAAACTATTTTCTAGGTCCAGTGGTTGCTTTGGAGTTCAATGGAGATGGTGCTGTGGAAGGATGTCGAAGCACTATAAATGAAGTTTTTAGTGGGACCAAGGTAAGCTGATGTATTGCTTTATTGACAGAAAATATTACAGAATGTCTGAGCTACTTCATGGTCAAGATGTAGTGTTGACATACTAAAAAATCTTTTTAGATTCATGAGTGGTAAAATCTGAATACCCTTTTGTTGTTGTTGTTTTGGTTTTTTTGTACTCAAAACTCAAGTTATGTGTTGGTGACAGGAAAATTTTCCAAGGAAAGTGAGTATTAAATCCTCAAATCCATTGAAGAATAGATGATTTCCACTTAAAGTGACAAACCCTTTGCTTTCAGGCAGCTGTTCAAAGAACACTGGAATGTCTTTGAGACAAAGTGTTCAATACAGCTCCTTGCTGTCTTTTGGTTCCTTTCAAAGACTTACTTGGAACTAGACTGTTTGGGTATTGCCTGAGAGAACTGTAGTTGGATCTGCTGAAAGCTTTCAAAGGTGACTGTCCTAGAGCTTGGACTTCACATGCATTGATAAATTTTGAAAAATGTAAGTGAAGTTATTTCAAAAAATTAGTCACCTGCTGAAGAAGCAACTGAGTTTTTTTGAGAGGAATACAGCACAAGGGAACATAGCACATCTCCTGGGCAGAGCTGACTTTAACAACCAAAATACATCTAAATTGGCATAGCTGAAGCTGTGACCCCTGAAGCCTCAAACTTCTAATCAGTACAAGGCAAGAGTTAATGCATGTCTGCTAGGAAGGGGTGATGGTAACAAATATCAGGGCTGAGAGAATTCCAGGATTGTTCTGGCATACAGTGGAAACCAACGGAGTTGTGCCCCTCACGAAATGCAAAACTAAAAGTTAGCGTTACTGATTCCAAATGAACGAAGACTACTTTTAGTGATGCATCGCTATTTTCTTGTTTAACAAAACAGGTTTTTGTATCGGAAAGCAAGGCATCAGCATCTCGAGATGTAGACAATTTCTACAACTTTGCCGACATGCAGATGGGAATGTGAAGTTTAGCATGAAGGTGTCCACGTAAAGTTTGTCTCGGCACTTGGATGTCACTTGGCTTGAATATTGAAGTAGTTTTGTCATTTGGTTTTGTATTTCTCATATATCCTTTTTATACAGCTACTGGTGGTTTTAATACCATATTACCTGAACTGGAGTAAATGGCATAGCTCCCCATGTGCATTGTGTCTGAAACTTATGTTTCAACTCCAAAAACAATTGAGCTTTTCTACTAACTTTTTTACGGTGATTTCTAAACATCTCTCGACACTTGAATGTTCCTTGACAACATCTAATGGTTACAAGTATTTAGAAGTGAAATGCTGATCCAAGTTTGATGCAGTAGTAATTGTTACGCTTTCTAAACAATGTGTCTGAGTTAAAGGTATTTATGTAAAACGTGACATTCAGAACTTCCCCACATGCAAATTTGTCTTCACTGGGGGTCCAGGAAGGAAGCTGTAGTCATTGACTTTTTCTGAAAGCTTAGTTAGAAATGAATTGTCCTTATAGCACACTTTCAAAAAAGGTTTTTGACTGGCTTACTCTGCTTCAGCATATTTTTTGAATAAATGCTGTTTGCAGCAGCATTTATGCCGAGCCTTGTCACAAAAGCATTCTGGTAAGTGAGCACTTGCCTGGATTTTCTGCTTTGAGGTGAATTCTGAGCATGAGTGCTCTGCTGAAGCTGTTCTAAGGTCCACTCAGGTTCTCTGGCGATACAGCTCCCTCTGGCATTCCCAAGTCTCGTATGAGATACGCATGAGGTTCCCTTGGACTCAGAGCAATAAATCTCTGGCACCATTGTTTCTTGCTAGAAGGGACACACAGTAATCAGTAGTTGGAGAAGAGCTCTGACGGCATTAAAAAACTCCTCTTCTATACCCCAGGAGAAGGCTTTTACATTCAGTAGTACTGGAAATTTGGCTGTTAAGTGCTACACAATGCTGTAGGGTTTATTTTGTATTAATTCTAAAAACAGACTGAAGAAGTGCTACCAGCATTTTTTAAGATGATTTGAGTAGTGATCAGTAAGAATGCTTATTGCTAAACAGTGCATATTAGAATGCAAATCTATATGGATATTAAATATGTGATTGATCTATTTTTGCGTATTATATCCTTACTGATTATTTTACATGAACTTAAAGCTTATGTCCAGGTTTACAAGCCCTCTGCAATACTTGAACAGAGTGTGCATGCAGACACACAAAACCAAATTTCGTAATTAAAACAGTGGCTTGCCAGTTTACATAGCCTTTACAATTCAGTGAATGGATTGGGACTGTGTTGAGGTGCTAAAGCAATTTCCTTATTATGGTCATCTGTCAAAAGGGAAGATCTTGCACATCTAATCTGAAAATGAGTCTTGACTCATCGGTTTCACAGCTCTGGAGCTCCACAGTGGGTGGCTAAAAACACATCTCTAATTTTTTGGAATAGGCACATGGAAGAATCTGTTCTTCTGAAATTCATAATTCTGTAATGCCAAAGAGAGGTTCAGAACTATCATTTTGTTGCTACTAGGCAAATGCTTGCTATTAAACTAGAAAATATGTCCTTAGGACTTCTTGTTACAGTTATGCATTGATTAAACAAGGAAGAATATCTCCTGAATAAACTAAACTAAACCAAGGTAAGAAAAATGCCACTTCTCTGAAATTGTTTTATTTGACAAAATGAAATAAAATCAAGCCACTACCAGAATCCAACTGGTAGTAGAAATTATCACGTATTTGAACTTAGCCAGCCAGGATTAATTTATTTTTATTATATGTCTGAGGAAAGGCTGTGAAAAGAGCTAGAAATTTTAGATTGATCTCCACAGTACTAGCACAACTCATCAGTCAACATTTTCTAGAATTAATCTAGACACATACGGTAAATGTATGATTTTGGTAGGGACAGTATATAAAAATTTTGTAATGTACTAAAGAACTGTCATTGTAATTTATCCGAGCAGTGCAGATACTGGACTGTTCTAGTCTCTGAACTTTCACATATAATATTTCCAAAGCTATACCCTGACACGTGATTATGTTTATAGTTTACTTTTTATATCATCATTGCTCTGGAAACAAAGTGCTAAATGGATTTTTGTGACTATTTTTACTGAAGGACAGGATGATTAATTGAAAATTAATCTAGGCTTGAAACCGTGGAAAAAATTGTCTACATGCTAGGAAAGAGCGCAGCGTTGCTTTTTCTAAAATATTGATAGTCTGCTTACAAACATAAAGAATTTTTAATAAAAACCCCTAAATAATGAAGGAGTTTCTCAATCCAGTTATTTATCTTTTGACTTCCATTTTTTGCTAACAGGTGTCAAGGACACTTTTATCCTAAGTGTCAGGTATTATATGCATTGCAGAATGGTACGTGTGTCATGTAGTCTTTGTACATTTCATGTAGTCTTTGTACTTGTCATTTGTATAACTTTTTATGTAATTTGTATTGCACTGTGAATGTGATTCGTAATAAACATGGGAAATATCTAAACTCTGGATTCTGGAAGATTTTTTTAAAATTCTAGTATAATGCAAAACATAATGTAATCGTATTAAGTATTAAAACTGATTTCCATATTTAAGCAGGGACTTTAATTAGATACAGTGTATTGAAAATAAACATTAACTCTGTAGTTATCCATCCTCCAAAAAAGGTGATTTTTTTTGACAGCAGAGATTTTTCCTTAGTCACTGAGGATATGATTAACTGTACACTTCAGTTTTCCTGAGAAAATATAGAAGGTATTCATATATCAAGCTGTATAGATACAGATATTCCTGGATGGAGACTGTTAAAGGACTTTTCCCTGATCTCTATGTACATGTGGTTGTTTCTTTTTGTTTTGTCTTGTTTTTTTTGGTTTTTTGTTTTATTTTAAACTTGTGCATTTTAAGAGTGCTTACCTCTTTGAGTACCAGATGCATGCTAGTGATGTGGTCATAGCAAAAACAGATTGTGGTGGTTATACTAGTATAGTTGTTCATTTAGAAAGCAATTCCTTTGTATATCCCATGTAACATCTGAAAACAGGTAAACATTTAATAAATTTCCAAACTCAGCTTTAAACTGGTCAGAAATCAGAATCTTGCAAGTAGACATGATGTGGGGTAAGCCTCATAAAGTGTAAATGTTTGGAAAGAACATGAAGTACTGTATCACTATAATTTTCTTCTGAATATATTGCGTTAAATCGTGAAGCTGTAAAGAATCAGAGCTTTTGGTTCACCCTTAGCTATTATTGTACAATTTTACCATTTAAAAAACCTCCTGTTACCCCAGTTGTATCCAGGTTCCCCAGCAGGTTTTTTTATGTGGTGTCTAAGTCATAGCAAAGCTGCTCTTGAGTATTTTCACCATTTTTACCAATCGCATCCTCAAATACTAACATGCCGAAGCTTTGTATCTGTGCCCCAATTGCTAGAAAATCACCCACTTTTTTTTAGTCATATCTAATATACATACGTTTTATGCATGATTTTAAAAGTAATCCACATACCAGGCTGCACTTTCATAACTGGGACAGATTTTTGTTTTTTTTTTTCAATTCCTAAAAGCAGCCTGAAAATTTTTTTTACAAAATATGTGCATCAGTCATTTTGACTAATAAGGGAACAAATGACTTACACTGACTTAAGCATGAGTAAAAATTCTGTGGATGAATACTTTCTTAAAGGATGATTTTTAAGTGTTTAGGTTTATTCATACAGAATTCAACTTTCTGCGCAAATTTAAATTAGCATTGATGATAATATCTTCTAGGAGGTGTTGATTTCACAGGCTTTTTTTCCTAAAGGTTTAATGCAAATCATTGTGAAATTAACCTTTTTAAGACCTAGCAGCAGCCTAGGTGCTTACCTGAGTAGTTCCAAAATTCTAGGTCTTTTGCTATCACGTTCCATGTTGACTTCTTTGGATCTTTGTGCCATTTGGTTTTCGAATTAATGAGCAAGCCTTTTGAATCTGTAAGGGTGACATAGGTCTTTGGAGGTCTGCAGGAATTGCTCTTCCAAGGCATGTTTAAATCTGATCCAAAGCATGTAAATTCTAGTCCAACAGTTTTAAAAGCTGTGAATAAGTGCTGATTATAAGTATTGTCTCTAGCGTGTGTAGATTTGAGTGGGATGGTGCAACTGGCTGTAGCACTTCATTAAACTGCGTGTTGGAATACTGAATTTTGCTGCTGTATATGTTGGAAGGCAGCTATCTCTGGTGGTCCACCCCTTTCCCTGGACATTGATTGCAGAGCTCACAGTACAAGCTATAGTAATTTTCTGAGGATAACAATTTCTGAAAAATAATCCTTTGCTCTATTGCTGGCCTGGGAGTTTTTCTTAAAGCTATCAAGTCTGAGCTCTGTCTCTCAACACAACCGTCTAAGTATGGGAAAACTTGCAAGCATTGAACCTGGTAAAAGCAGGATATACAGGAGGATTAACTAAATGGTTGAGAGTCATGGTGTGTGTCCAATTCGATAGAAGAATGCCTTTCATTGCTTTCATGTCTTCAGAATGCCTGGATACCGTAAGACTTTTGCTGGTACTATTTGTGGTCACGGAGTCTTCCTGGTGCACATGTACTCACCATTGCTTCTGAGTAAGAGAGAAGAAAAGGAGGGGGAAGTGAGAAAAGTTGTTAAAAAAGCTCTGAAGTGTTCTGAGTACATAAAGAAAAATGCCCAACTGCTCATTCTTTTTTATTTTTTTTTCACCTTTTTTTTCTTTATGCATCTACTGATAGTCCCCAGCTATGTACAATTTCATGGCCAGGGAGAGTATCTGAGTACTCTCCCAGAATGTATATTAAAAAATGTGACTAGCATCTGTCAGATACAAGTCATCCTCTTCCCGAAGGATTGCTCAAGGCTTTAGAATTGCCAGTGCTGCAAGAGTCTAAGAGATCTTTGAAATACGTGGGGATTTCACTGTTTAAACAGCTAAAGAAAGTTTGTCATTAAAACATAAGGTAAAGTTGATAGATAGGAAATTACAGTGAGGTTAAGAGGCTCTTGGACAGTGTTTAAATGTGAGTTTGTCTGATGTTCCCAAACTGCAAAGGCTAAAAGCAATGTCATGTTTAAAATTCTGTCCAAATGATGAGGCTAAATTTAAGGCTAGGCATCTCTGGAGTACTAGGATCTCAAAGGATTCTGTGTCTAGATGCCAGGGGTATGTGTCTTTCTGCTTTTCCAACTCCATTTTATCACAAGTATTGTGGTAATGAAATCCCAGTTCACAGAGTCACGTGGGAATCCACACTTTCACTTTTTCAGGAATGAGGAAAGGTGGAGTGACAATTGAGCTGTGATTTCTGGGCACTGAAGGGAGCAGCAGCCCTACTCCCCCTTACTTACATGGGTGCTGTCTGCTGTATGAGAGGTTTCCCTCAAATTGCATGTACAGAACCATAGAGGTAATTAACTTGCCAGGTCTTTTAGGCAAGATACACGTGGGTTTTTTTCTCACTAATGCAAGCATAAGATGTATTCTGTGATTCCTTTTTTTTTTTTTTTTTTAGGTAGTTTCTTCCATGCATTTAAGTTACAGAGCTATAATACTAATCTGTTTTGAAAGTTACTGGCAATCCTCTCCATTCTGTGCTACTGTCTTAGAAGGAGAAAGATAAATCAAAGATCTCCCTAAGCACTAAACTTTGAACTTCTCAGATCCTGGGAAGTGAAGCTGGCACATTTTTCTTTTAAGAGTGTAAATGGCTCATGATAGTGGAAGTACATTTTTTTTGGTCAATGTGCTGATCTTTTTATGAAGGTAGACCTTCCCCCCCATTTCTGAAGTCCCTCCATAAAAAAAACCACCAAAAACACTTCAGGGGCTTTTTATTAAAGGGTCCTGGAGATTAAATGGAAGGGCTGTGCTATGACCTGGGGGCATCTTTTGATAGCTGCCCCAACAGGTGCTAAAGGACTGGATTCAGTGTTATAGAAAATCTTTTGAAGCTCTGAGTGCTCTTTGCTTCTATTTCTAATAGTGAGTAACGTTTTTAGTCATTATTTGAGATTCTGCTTTGCATTTTTTTTCTGCAGAAGAATGAAAGTTTCTCAGCGGTGATGATTAGCACTCTTGTTTGCAGGTGCGTGTTTGTGCTTTATGGTAACACTTCAATAACTTTGCTCACTGCAAAAGGAAAATAAGGGAGAGTTAAGGTTTCCTGTCTCTTGCCAGTAGCTGCCAATGCTTGCTCTGGTTTCAAGGACGCTGTATCAAGGTTTCCTCAGTGGTGTCTGCTCTGCTGTTGAAGTTTTATGCAGCAGCTACACATTTCAAAGAAAGGTGGTATGCCAGGGTTTGGTCTCTGTGTATTTTATCAGAGTCAATTAGAATTGCTGGCCATGGAGGCTTCTACATGCAGGCTGGGAATGCCACAAAGGCTTGAAGGTAAGGCATGTGAATTAACCTCCCAGGCCTTTGCAGTGCTTACTTCCCCCTAGTACTCCTCTCTGGTACTATGGCGTATTTGTTTTCCTTTGCTTTTCAATCATCTGATCATTGATAGAGGAAGTAGAAGAAAAAAATACTTTTGTTGTTTTTGTTGAAATCCACTGAAATACTTCCAGATATTTCAATTAGAGATGCTTCTTTTGTGGCTCAGATCCATGTTAAACTCTGCATGACCCTACTTCAAAATGTTAAATGCTACTTCAGTGTAACTTTCTTAATATCCCAACATACCACGGGCAGCTTTTGTGCAGCTGAATAAGGACTTGGTTCAGCTTGGGCATGGTGTATGCGTATATATTATTTTACCCTGATCATACCTCTTCTAGTTTCCAGGAAGACTTACTGTTTATGCTATATTTTATCAACATGTTAACATCTGGCTTTGTAAATTCCTTATATTCTCCAGGTGCATAAGAGCATCTGTAGTTTATCCTTTTGGGAGCAAATGTGGAAACTGTGTTGCACATGTCTTTAAAAAGAACAAAAGTGTACAATCTGCTTCCTATTTATTCATCTTGCTTGGTGAACCTATAGAAATGCACAGTAAAAGTAAAGCATTTATTAAAATTTTTAGCCTCACAGACTTCCTGCCATGGGCTTTCCTATGTCACTTATCTTTTGGCTATGAGCCCACCATGTACAGCTGTGGATTTACTATAGAATTAGAGGTTTGAGTGTCATCTTCTCCTGACGTGTGTCAGCCAGTGCAGGGAGGTGTGTGTGATCCCAGGCGTGGGAAATGAAGATAGCTGCTAAACACCTTTCCTGAGTTGGGCTGTGTCTGCTCCTGATGAGGTCATTCATATATAAAGTAATCTGGCAGGAAACTTCTCATAGGAATGTTTCCTTCACTGATGGGAATATACATTCTTTATTGTGCTTCTGAATCATGGAGACTTTAAAAACCATATGTTTCATGGACACACAAAAAATAGCAACTGTTTTAAAATCTGAATGTATCAAATGTATTGGTATTTGAAAATGGTTTTTGCTTAGTTTAAATCAATTGGACATTATTTCTTTTATGAGTAAATAACAGATCTTTAGTGCATGAACTTGGTTTTATCACCCTGAATTCCCTTCATTTGGGACTTCAAATCTGTTGTCTAAAAATCAGTGCTGCCTGCCCTGCTGCCTGGTCCATCCAGTTTGATGTAGAGGATTCCACAAGTGGCAGTGGTAGGGGGAGCATTCTTGGTATTTTACTCGATATTGTGGTTTTCTGATGCTGCTCAGAGTGCTTTCCTGGCAGGTAAATATTAATGAATAGAAGGCAAATGAGGTGATTGCTGGTGTGTGAAGGAAGTCATACATGTCAGCATTGCTGTTCGGTTGTGGTCTAATTGCATTTGTAGAAAGCTACATTTCATATTACACTCAGGAATATTAACCAGTTATTCAAAAGAAAAAAGACTCTTCTTTTTGCAGCAGGCAGTAGATGTATGGAAGTCCTTGCCAGCAGTGATTTACAGGCAGAAGCTGACATGGATTCAGTGAAATCTGATTTGGACAAGTACTTGGAGAAGTGATCTGTTGACGGTTACTAAGCAGATGCATCACTTCCTGTTCGGAAAATCTGATTAAGTTGTTGGAGGTTTGTAGAGTACTTGGGGGAAGCATCTTACTGTGAATTCCCACTTGGGCCAGGAGGAAGTCAATGCAGAGGGCCTGTGACTTGGTAGAGCAGGTAGGAGGTTGAGCTAGATGGCACATTTGGCCTCCTTTCTTATGATCTATTTCTCCTCATCTGATGGCTGCTGTCTGGAAACACTATGGAAGTGCAGCTCAGGCATGCGAAACTATCCTTGCCATGCTTGCTGCTCATCTCTTCAATCTTTTTCCTTGGTACTCCTTACTATAATCTTGCTGTTTCTTCTCCGTGCCTCGCCTAAAGAGAAGGCCTGTACCCCACGTTTGAGTCCCCAGGTTCCATTTTTTCTCTGCCGAGTTTCCATATCCCTTCCATGCCCCAGTAACTGTGTGCTTGGAGAAATGGGGCTGCAGTGGCTGAAGAGTGATCTGCAGCTAAATCTCTGTGCAGCAGTTTTTCTGGGAAGGGAAGCAAAAGGGGTTTCCAGTGTGTTTGACACAACTGATACTTGGTAATGGCAGTATGGGAAATGAATGTGGGTGGGGGGCGTAATAAAGGAGGTTTGCTGAATTTTTCCTTTATTCTGATGCTGCCTACTGTGCTTTCTATCAAATACTGTTTTAATGAGAAACTTTGTCATAGGCCAAATGATTAACATTGATGGTTGGCTAAAAGCTGCCTTAAACTTTATGCTCATCATTTTACACGTTGTGCCACTTACACAAAATGTTCTCACTTTAACACTGGACTAGGCAGAGGTGGGTGTGCTGTGCCCTTGGAAGCTGCTGGAAGGCAGAAGGGATGTGGTGAGGTGCCCAACCATCTCTGCCCCTGCTGCCAGCTGCCCAGCTCAAAGCTGGGTCTTGCTAGCTGGTGGTTTCAAGGGTGCAGACCAGGGGCATTGCCCCTTGGCCCATCATCTGTGCTGGGCAGCTCGAAGAGAGAAGTAATACCCAGGAGCAGCAGGAGCCAGCTCCAGCCTCTCACCCAGTTCTAGGCGCGGTTCGCTCTCCTCAGCCCTGATGTCCACTGGAAAGGCTGGGATTGGGGCCTTCCCCTGGGGCATCTTCACAGAATCACAGAATCAATTAAGTTGAAAAAGACGTCTGAGGTCATTGACTCCAACCTATAATCAAACACCACCACGTAACTAGACCATGGCACTACGTGGAATGTCCAGTCTGTCCTTAAACATCCCCAGGGCCGGTTACTCCACCACCTCCTTGGGCATCCCATTCTAATATCTAATCCTCCTTTCTGTGGAGAAATTCTTCCTGATGCCCAACCTAAACTCCCCTGGTGTAGCTTAAGATTGTGTCCTCTCGTCCCGTCACGGGCTGCCCGGTAGAAGAGACCAAACCCCACCTGGCTATAACCTCCTGTCAGGCACTTGTAGAGAGCGATAAGGTCACCCCTGAGCCTCTTCTTCTGCAGGCTAAACAACCCCAACTCCCTCAGCCGCTCCTCACAGGACTTGTGTTCCAGACCCTCCACCAGCTCTGTTGCCGTTCTTCCCTCCCCTCCGGCCGCTTCCCGCTCGCTCCCCGGGCAGGGGGCGTCTCTGCCGGCGCAGCTGGCAGGAAGGCCCGGCGCGGGCAGGGAGGGAAGGGGAAGAGGCGGGGCCTGGAGCCCAGCAGTGTCAATAATACAATAGGGCTCTTGTGCGGCCGCCGCCGCGGGAGGAGGAGCGGGCCGGGCTGCGGGCGCGCCGAGCACCCGGCACGCAGGGCGGGAGGCGCCGCCGGCCACGGGCCCGGGCGGGCGGGCGGGGGCGATGCGCGGCGGCGGGGGACGGCACCAGCAGCACCCGCAGCAGCCGCCGCCACTGCCGCGGCGGGAGCGCCAGCCCTGACGGCCGCGGCCGCCCACGCCGGCGAGCGCGGCAGGGGTAGGGCGAGGAGGAGGAGGAGGCGGCGGCGCGCCGGGCCGGGCCGGCGGCGGGAGGTGAGTGCGGCCCGGGCCGCCCGCATGGAGGCGGGGCGGGGGGCGGGCGCCGGGGCCGCCGCGCCGGGCCTGTGCGCGGGGGAGGCGCCGGGCCTGCGGCGGTGGCGTTTGGCGCCAAGGCCGGGCAGGAGGGAGGAGGAAGCGGCGGCGACGAGCGCGGGGAGGCGGCGGGTGCTGCGGGTACGTGGAGCGCCGGCGGAGCACGGCGGCGGGCGGGCAGGCGGGCAGCATCCCCCGGGCGGCGCGGCGGGCAGCCCGTCCGGCGTGGGCGCTGCGGCCCCGGCCGCGTCCGGAGGGAAAAGTTGCGGCGGCTCCGGAGCCGGGCGGGCGCTGCGCCCGCGGCGGGCGGCAGGAGCAGGGCGGCCCCCGGCTAAGCGCCCTTTTGTTCGCCGCAGCCCGGAGAGGCGGCGACCCGGCGGTGCCCGAGCCGGCGGGGCCCTGCGGAGCGCGGCTGGGCGTGGCGGGCGGGCAGACAGACAGACAGACAGACAGCCGGGCGCTTGTCCGCCGCCGAGCACCGCTCCGCCGGTGTGTCGAGGAACTTGCTAGAACTGAGTTTGACAATGAAGCTCTAGCGCAGCCCTCCCGCCTGCCCGGCCCGGCCCGCCGCGCCGCCAAGGTAAGTTTTATCCTGGGCAGCGGGGGCGGATGGCGCCCCAGTGCCCCCTGTGCCTGTAGGGAGAGGAACGGGAAGGTCCCGACTTCAGTTCTCCAAATCAAACCTTCCTCCATCGCATGGTGTTTGCTTTAATGCTGCACATCTTTCTGCAAAGGCATGGTTTCGTCCTACGGACGTACAGCGGCCGGGGATGTAGCATAAGTAACACTTGCAAATAACAGTGTGAATGATTAAAGCGAGAGCTGAGTACAGGGCACCTTAAAATACATCTTAGCAGGTAAATAATCGCCGCTTTTTTCCTTTTTCTTTTTTTTTAGACAGTTATTTTATGAAAAGCATTTGTAGTTGTTTGAGGAGTTCAGCTATTGTTTGCAAATTGTTATAATGAGTGACTGTTGTTTAATTAAAATATCACTAAATTAGCACTGTACTTTAAAGCCCTATTTTTTTTCATGTTCAGGAGGAATGGGATGCTGGAGACAACATCCAGTTGTGATTAGAAAACCTAGATACTAGATACTTGAAAGGTTTTGTGCCTCTCTGTTAATGTAAAAGAGCCTTTGCACTAAAACTGAAAGATTAGGAAAACTATATTTTGTCATGATGATTGCAAAATGTTTATCAGAAGCCAACTTTTTACGTCAGGTTGGTGCTTGTTGTGGGCTGTTCCTGTAGAGCATCTCGAAGACACCTGCTCATCTCTACACAGCAAGACTGTATCTAAGTGATGGTTAGAGAGCTAACCTGAAAGCGCAAGAGCTAGATGGACTAAGAGAGGAAAGGGTAAGGTGGATGAAGGAAGGCACATTTGCATAGCTTTTAAGCTTGCTAGAGAGTTCCTTAAGGAGACATCAGAAGAGCCTTCACCCGCACTTTACCAAAGGAAGAAAATGCAATTTGAAGTTGCTTTAGTTGAGAAAGTTCCTTTTCAAATTAAAGTCAAGTTAGTACTTTTAGTATCCAGAGTTTGTGTTTTTGGTTTTTTTTTAACTGAACTTCTGACCTCTTTCCAGACTAGACGTGACATGCCCTGTTTTTATTGCAAAGAGGAGGAGAAGAAAGCTTTCTTTACAAAACTTGGACTTTAGATGCAGTAAATGTAATCAAAATAATGAGAACTGTTTCTATTACCTGTCCTTCGTTTGATGTTTCCTCTTTTTAAGTTCCTGTTACAGAACAGGCCTCCCTCCCTCCGCCAGCAGGAAAAATTCCTCTGAGTTGGGTCAGACTGTAGGTCTTTTTTATGTTTTATTTGCTTATGTACATGTAGCAGATACCCGCAGAGGTTTGCTAGAGAGCTGATGTGGGAACATAGGCAGTGGCATTTATTGGTAAGGATGCACGTTCATTTGGGGTCTTGTTAAAACCATGAAAATCCACTGTGAATGTAAAAGTCTGGGACAGAGGATCTCAGTGTAATGTTAGAATAAACCCAGCTTTTTCCTTCTGCGCCATTCTGTGGACTTCCTCTCAGCAGCAGAAAATCAGGAAGTTCATGTTTGGGTTTTATTGGAATACCTGAGGTTGTTGTGGGCTTTTTGTTTTGATTTTCAAAATACACATAGTTTTCATAGAACTGGGTGATTCACTTACGAAGAAGAGTTTACAAAGGCTTCTTAGCTCCAATTGAATATTTTAATGTGTCCATCTTTATATATGTATACATGGGCAGGCACACGTGTGTGGTCACTGTAGCAGGTACTGTGTGCTGAGTGCTGTAGAGCATTTTCCCAAAGAGCTTGGTGCAGGTGGCCTGGAGGTGTCTTGAGTGGTGACCTGAACTCGGCTGGTATGACGGCAAATGTCCAAGGCCTTGGGGAAAATGACTGGATTTGTTAGACCTGTTGATGAGAAGTGAAGTTAAACCCTGTACAGGCTGCCTTGAGCTTGAAATTGATACCCTGGGGTCTGTTAGGTAGCTTATATCAATCTTTGAAATTAATCTCTGACCATCATGGCCCAGTGGATGAGGAGTGCGGCATGGTGTCTGGACATCTTTGATTAGCTTGGCAAGACATGGGATGTATCTGGAGAATATGTACCCATTTCTGTACTACACCTTTTATGATCTGTGGATGAAAATGTCATGTTAACATCTGTTTCTGTAGTTTGTCTTTCTCCTTCAGTCCTTAGAAGTCACCTTTAGAAGGTGGTATGTGGTTTGAGATGCTATTACCCAAATAGGTTTGGTAGTGTAGTATTATACCCACTTTTCAGAAAATACCAGGCAATTGAATAGCAAAGAATGTTTTACTCAACTGAAATTTAAAAGTTAATGTTTGGTTAAGTATGGGTATCATTCTCTCAATGCATTTTATAACCAAAAACTTGCTGTTTTGTCTAGATCAGTGGTGGTGTTGCCTTTTGATTGGTGACTTCTTGCATTATGGACAGAAATAGACTAAGCCAAGACTTACTATTTACATGTGCTGCCTAATCTCTCCCTACTCCCACGATTTTTGTGGGAGCTACAGCTAAGTGGACGTGGGGGCTTTCAAATTCTATGGAGAGGGGAACCCTTCCTCTGAAATCATGGTATTTCTCTTTTCTGAAGACTTGAGGTGCCTATAGCACTTGAGGCTTTGTGTAATTGGAGACATAAATGCAATTTTTACATACTTTACTTAAAATGGAAACTCAGAAGTTAATAATAGCTCTTATCGGGGATATTTATATAATGGAAGCCAACAGATGCTATTTGCATCTTGAAGAGCTGATGAACAAAATGTTATGTCAGGGCCCTGGCAGGTTTTGTGCTGGCAGAGCCTGGGTCAGTGGGAGTGGGAGATGCCAGAGACCTATAGGGCTTGATGGCGCCTCTGGAAAGTGAGGTAACTATATGAAATCTTGCATTTTAGCACACAGCTGATTTTAATTAATCACTGCTATTAAAATGTGTGATAATTGATTTCTTTTATATTTATTCATGGTGAATAATCAATTACACCTGTCACTTTAAAATTACTTTCCTTAATAGTGTCTTCTAGCTACAACTGCACATCTGATGTTCAGAACCCCTAAGAAGTGTGTCTATAGATAGTATTTTTCATTGATACTTTGACTCATTTTGGCTACAAGAAGGTATCTGGCAAAGAAGTTTTAGAAGTGCGGTGTGACAGGCCAGGTGTTGCCTTCTGTGTAAAGATGCTGATGTAATTACCAAGCACTTCCCTGTTTTCCCGGGCTGTTCACACTTTCGTATTTATTTGCTTCCAAGTTGCTCTTTCTAGATGGCATCTGAACTTTTTCAGCATTTAATATTTTATTTCAGTGTGTAGTCGACCAAGAATTTGGGGATTAGAGCAGTTTGGGATGTGTGATCTTGGACCTAACAAAAGCTCCTGCATTTGTAGAGCTATAATGCGAGTTCTACTTGGATGTAAAGAAGTGGAAGAGGCCCTGAGCTGTGAGCATGACTGTGGAGGCTCCACTGGCACTTGCTAAGTTGCCCTCTTCAGAGGAGTAGGAGAAGGTGGGAGGATAATCTCATGACTGCTGATTCTATTTGTTATAACTTTCTCTGGGATTAAATGCTGGGATGCTTGCCTTAGCTTGTAAAACTTTGAAAACTTTGGAGTGCTTTCTTTCTTTAAAGTACACCTGTTACAGCATTAGATTATGGAGCTGTGTTTCTTGCTTATTGAATTGAATGCGGAACATAACATACCGTGTTGTTAATACCTCCTTGTGTTTTAATTAGAGCTGTTAGGGAGATGTTAAAAAACAGGTTTATACACATGCCTGACTGGTTGCTAAACTGAATATGCTTGTCACACAGTCTTGAGGGAATTGTATAGTATTTTGCTAATCTACTGTCTAGGGCTTCCCCAAGCCCTCTTTCTTCTCAACCTCACTCTAAACCTTCTTCTCATCTCACTCTAAAAAATTCTTGCTTGAATTTTCTGAGGGTCTGTCTTATCTTTTTAAAGCTCCTGACTGTGTGGTAGCCTTTCACCGGCAAAGCCTTTCAGGCTCTTGCTCATGTCCTAGAGAGCAGTTTCATGCCTGCACAAGTGGTTTGATGCACAGCAAGTCCAACAGCTTCTGAGGGTTAGCGGTGTGCAGCGGGTGAGTAGAGGGTGAGAATGCCTGGGATCCTCCAAAGGGATGGGTGGTACCCCAAGTACGAAGCTCTGCAAAGTGAAACAACTGACTAGGAACATTTATGGGAAATAGTTCTGTGCAGCTGTGTTATGAAGTGTTTTCCAAGATGGGTTTTAAATTTTCGGGCAGTTCTTGATCTGGAGTGTGTTGTTGGGTTGTTGACAGAAGAGTGAGAGGAAAACTTCTGCATAGGAGAAGTTCTGCCTGTGTGCTAACTAGCTTTTAATTTTGCTGTATAGTTTATCGCATAATACTGGATGACTGAAATTCTTTAAATATGCAAATAAATTATGTATTTGCTGCAAATGTTAGACCGAAGTGGGTTTTGCCGGTGATATTTTGGTTGTTAGATCGCTGCAGTTTGGTTGGTAGGCTGATACAGTAACGTGAGTGTTCACAAGTGCTTGAAAACTATTTCTAAGATATGAGCTTTCATTCATTCTACTTAAAAAAATATAGGTATTGGCTTAACAGACCAGACAATTTTTAAATAATGCTTTCTCTGAAGACCAGGGTGATATTGAGAAAATTATTACTTTTAGTGTGCAAATATTTAAATCTTCCCCAATGTATCAAGTATAGCAGTATAAAATGGCAGCATTTTCTATCTGCTGACGTGTACAAAACCTGGACATCTTGAACTGCAGGATATGAAAATGTACAGGAGAAATCTGTATCCTTCCAAGGGAGGAAAAAAAACAGCCCTATTGGGATTACTTGTGTTAATTCTCTTTATTGTTTTGCTTTTAACTGCTTGTATTTATTTAGTAATCTTTCAGTGTCAATCTGTAGGCTTTGATATCAAACTGGCTGTAGAGGACCCATCATTGGAAATAGTGCCATGTCCCACCCAGGTTTTGGCTTTAATGAAAAAAAAACCCAAACCAAAGACCCTATGGAGCTAAAATCCTCGGTATTTGAGCGAGTTAGAGACGCACAGGAAAACTGTGGCTCAGCAACTATCTGCTGAGGAGGAGCCTAAGCAGAAGGAGAGGTAGCATAATACCTCTATCACTTTTACTAGTACTTGCATGGGAAGAGGAGTAATAAACTGGTACTTCTCTTCCTGCTTTCATACAAATAGACTTTTTCCCAGCAGGAAAGTAGTGACTGATATGGTGATTACTCAGCAGTGCAATGTAAATCTTGTTAGATGTTATTTGACAGGAGAGAGAAGAAATGCTCATTTCAAGCACAGGAATAGCTTTTTTTTTTTTTTTTTTTTTTTTTTTTTTTTTTTTTTTTTTTTTTTTTTTTTTTTTTTTTTTTTTTTTTTTTTTTTTTTTTTTTTTTTTTTTTTTTTTTTTTTTTTTTTTTTTTTTTTTTTTTTTTTGGTAGGAGTCACCATTTCTCTGAAAAGGGAAAGGATACTGGTTGTCAGTGTTGCTGCTATGCTTTGATAGCATTAACCTTATTTGGGGGAGTTCTAGAAACTCTTCAGCTTTGGCCTAATTAGAGAGCAGTTGTGTTCTTTAACAAAAATCAAATTGCCTGTCCTTTAGGCAGCTGAAAGGCAAATACTTAAACCTGATAATGAAGTTGCAGTCTTCCTTCTGCTAACAACATAATCATTTCCAGCGTAGCATGAAATGAGCAATCTTAAGAAGTAAGTGAAGCATTTTGTCTGACAAATTTGAACTTGCAGCTTTGCAACAGAATGTGCTAAGAGTGAGGGAGGAACCAAAAAGTTGATCTTAACACAAGGTGCTTGTTTATGGAAAAACAATATTGGAATGACTTTGGCATATATAGGAAATAAAATTCACTCCTGCTTAATGGTATTGATTCTTTTATGGAAATTATTTTTTCAAAATACTCTGCCTGGGTTACAGCTACCAATTTTCTTCACTTTCTTTGGTTAGTGCTTTTTTACCTTTCTGGGCCAAAAAAGAAAGGAAAAAATATGAAAAAAACCTGTGGGATAAAATAATTCCATATTTTTTTATAAGTAGAAATGATGCAAGATGATTTTGTGTATTCTTTGCAACTGATATCCATCAATTTAGGTGGTTTCATTTTGGGTTTGTTGTTTTTATACTTTTTACAATGCACTGTAATTTCCAGTGATGTTCTGTGACAGTTGTGGAAATTGTAAAAGCTTCTATTTTTTCAGGTATTTTTCAGATGCCTAACTTTGTTGAAGTTAGTTATAAGCATATTTTGATACAGATGCTTATTCATACACCTTGGCTACAAAGAGTTTACTTACAGTGGCAATTGAATGAGATTTTGCCAGTGACTGGCAGGTTACATCCATGTATGTTTCTGCAGTTTTAATGGAGATCTGACTTGTTTTATTTGGTTGTATACACTTATACAGAGACAGAATAGCTGTGGTACATGTACTATAGAATATCAAGACTCTGCCCTGATCTCTATGGAAGAGAAAGAGATTAAAAATGACTTTGTTTCAGTACTCAGTATTATGTCTTTCCCCTGTTGCTTAAAACTGAATACACATGGTTCTTTGCTAGATTTGATGTGTGGTGTTTTCATTTTTGTTCCTTTATAAAAGCCATAAAACTTCAAGAGGTGGGACATAAGTTATTAGAAAGCTTACACTCCTGCGAATCAGCTCAGTATCAGTCAGAGCCCCGTGACTCCCATTACGTGGATTAATCTGGCTTAAGTGCTGTCTTAGATGCTTTGTTTAGCATCTTCTATGTACTTGTTTTAGATTTTCAGAAGCCTCTATATGTAACAGCAAACAGGGATGTGCGTTAATTGAGATTACTGAAGTCTAATAACTTTTGAAGATGCTATTTTATTCTCTTTTTAAGATTATTGAAACAAATTTTTTTTTGTGCATTCACTTCTGTGTGCTTGACTTCCACATTTCAAACAGTCCATTTTAGAGGTATGAATGGGCTGAGTTGGAAAAAAACCTCTGAAGTAAATTAAAAAAGGAAAAAAAAAAAAGAAAAAAGCCTAAATTGCAGATGATAACTTGAATGTGATTTGTAGTTCCTACTTATCTCTCCCAGCCATGTCTTTGATGCCTTTGTAGTCTCCCATTGGCTGTCCCCTCTTCTTTTCGCCTTAACTTTTCAATTTTTTCCTTGTTATTGGAGAAAACAGCATTTCTAGTGAGTTCCTCGGGACCCTATGAATCAACTAGGTCAAATTAAATTTGTCTCCTATACTAGACTACAGACGGTATGGACTTTACATCATTTGCAGTTGGCCTGAACGTATTTTGGCAGACTTTTAGGTTTGGTTTTGTTGTTTAATAAGATTTGTTTAGGCTTGTTCAGTCTGATGAAGGGAGCCTTTTCCTTCATTGGTGTTTTTATGTGAGGTTTTATTTTTTTTCTGGCTGGTCCGTTTGTGGAGGTTTGCATATGTGTAAATATAAAAGCATCATCCACTGAAAAATCAAGTTGTATTTTTTAATATTCATAAAAATAAAGCATTCCTGATATAACATGTATTTTTCTGGTGAATACTGATATTGGTGTGATGACTATTTAGCTAGTGTTTAACAAAAAAACTTCTGCATTATTATTCCTGTACATATGTAAGTTGTGTTTGGTTAAGTAAGTTGAATCTTTGACTCACACGTCATCAATTGTATTTACTTTTGTACAAATGATAAGTATGTTTCAAAAGCAAACTTACTTTTATGTATCCAGGAACTACTGGAAAAAGCAAGACAGTGACAAAGCATTGGTTTAGTGGATTTTGAAACATTTAAGTGCATCCTGGTTACTTTTATCAAATCTTTTTTTAGCTATTTGATACTCTATGATAATTTTTTTGACAAAATGCTTTTGTTTCTTTCCTCCTTGAAATAATTTTAGGGAGTATGTGTTAAGCTCATTCTGTCGAAGAAACCAGCTTTTATGACAACTCGAAGGTGTTGCACTGGTGTAACTTATAATGATCTGAGTGGTCCCGTGTGTTTAGTTCTGAAGAAATGGTGTTAGTGCCAGCTCTTTGCACAAGGACTGTAGAAGTTGAGCCTGCTTCACTCCTGTTCAAGACTCCTTTGGCCATAATAAAGCATCTTTAGATCTTTTAGAGGTTTTAATGTCACATTAGGGTGTTCTATGGCACCTCTGCACCTTTGCCTGTTCGAGGTCTCTTATAGTCTTGTAAAAGTCTAATCAGTCAGAATTGTGGGTGTAACTGCATGATGGCAAATCTCAAAGGAGAAAAAGCTCAGCTCCTTTGTTTATTTTTGCTTTCGAGCTTTCCAGGTCTGAGAGGATTACAGAGGTTTTTGTGCTTCAGGTAAGCAGAAGTAATGTAAAACTCTCAGGATGCAAACCTATTAAAGTAAGTTTTCTCTTCTATTTTTTCATCAAATACCAGTGTGTTGTGAGGGGAAGCATTGCCTGCTGTCCTCCTTGGAACCGGTGGAAACCGATCCATAATATGAGTGGCAGACTCTTATTTTTATCCCTTGCTAAGCAGTGTCAAAAGCTTTGTCTCCATAAAAGCATCAGCTTTATGTAGTAGAAGTCTTAATTTAATAAACTAAAAGAAATCATAAAGGTCTGAGTATTTTAGACTATTCTATTAAAGGTCATGTTTTGCCTTTTGACAGTAAGTTTTCCTGGCAGCAGGTGCTTTATGAAGGAATAGTTCTCTTGCAATACAACTTAATCTTGCAACACCCCACCCTTCCCCAATATATTTGCATCAGGAAATTTTGAGAAGAAATAAACTCTGTTTTGTCATTTAAAAGTTCTGCTCACAAATTCATCAGATAAATGCTTTGCTAATTGCTGGCCTTGTTTTGGCACTGACTTTAATTTTTGTTGACTCCACCAAGACCAAAGTTTCCCTGCTTGTTTCTCAGAGCTTGTCATGTGTTTTGTCTGACTGAGTGGGAATGGCTTTGGAAAAGGATTAGTTAGTTGACGCAGGTTTTTCTTTCATAGCAGTAAAAAAACTGCAACCCTTTCCAACCATTTAAGCTCATCTTCAAGGAAGAAGTCATTTTTGGTTGCTGCTATGGAGTTTGCAGCCACAAAGGATGAAGTTGATGAAATCTTGTTTACTGTGTTTTCATGTCTGCTGCTTCATTAATTGTCATTTAATTGTGCTCCAAGCCTTGTGTTTTATGGTCTAAGTGCAAAGCTTGGATGCTTTATTTATTTATAGAGTTTCTTTGGAGGGGAAGGTGACAGCTTGAGTCCTGGTGTGATGTCTGACCAAGAAGGAACAGAGGAACTTTCCTTATGAAATCTCACAAACATCAATGTCCCAAGTTTCATAAAGGATGTCAAAAGTACTTTAAATCACTACAATGAGCAAGTGAAGTTAACATTGTTACTTTTTTCTCGCCCTGTAGCTTTTTTCCTCTGGGAACTATTTTGGTGTGAGGTGAGCTGTTAATGACGGTTGTTTTTCTGTGGTCACTGAGACTCCCTTCAGGGCCAGGAATATTCAGTATATCCACACTGTTTTACTCAAATTCTGCATAGCCAAAGCAGTTGAAGAAACTTGAAATTGCATGCTCTGTGGTCTATGTGAATCCCTGTGTTGTACATTGGTGAGTGTCACAACTTAATATAGCCAGAAAAGGAGACAAATTCTTTTCTTGATTACTGTCATCCAACTGCACAATAAAAACTGTCCTTCTGTAATCCAGACATATATTATTCTTAATCCTTCTTTTTTAAAGTAGCAGGTGTCAATCAGTTGTAGGTGGCATTTTTGGTTTGGGGTTTTTGTGTATGTGTGTGGTGGGGTTTTTTTGTTTGTTTGTTTTGTGGGTTTTTGCTTTTGTTTGTAGTTTTCTCTTTTTCTTAATTGTATTGACTGTGATGGGAACAGAAGCTCAGAAGGCTCATTTGTTTTGTAAAAGCTGGTGGTGGTTTGAGGCAGGAGCTCCTCCTGATACTACCCAGCAACTGGTGGCCATCCTGCAAGTAAGTGGTTGAAGCAAAATAGCACAATATAGATAGGAAAAGCTTGCACAGACCGGTCTTCTGGCGGAAGTGATGGGAATGACCATAGGTGCTTGTATGCTCTAGGTAGGCAGCAGCAGAGTCCTGTGATGGAAAGGGGTTGAGGGGAAGGGAAAAAGCATTGGGGCTGAATTTCTGTGGATGGGAAAGGGCTGGGAAGATGAGGTGGAAAAAAGACAGCCTTTGCACGTGTGGCAACCACTGACACATTACATGATGCTGAATTTGATACCTGAAGAGTGCATGTGAGGAGAGAACGAAGAAAGGTCCAAGCACGTATCTGATTCCTGAAGGTATCCATTTACAGGGCTGCAAATCAGCAGTTGAATCTGTGAGAGGAGAGATTTCTGGCATCGTTCCCTCTTTGGTGTGTGAGCTGGCTGTCCTGAATGTGCTGGGCTCTTGGAATCTCACTGTAAAGACCTTTTCATCTGATGCATGGGGAGTTAAAGCCTTACGGGGTTTGCTGTTTCTTGTTCCTTAGCCAGAGATCTAACTTGAAGGCATTGAAGTACCCAGTTTGGTATTACTTCAGTCTGAAGTTTAAATCTGTCCCTTCATATTTTGTCAGTATATGGAGGATCCACACACTGCTTTTAGCATTTGTGACTTTCTTGTGTTTGTGGTGGGATCATGGGATGTCCTATGGCGAGTGTGAGAGTGGCATAGCTGTGCCATCGGAAACATGACATCTGTTATCATATCGTACTTTAGAAGTTCTCACACTTGGTGAATAGTTCTGTTTTCTATTTTAAGATCTCCACTAAAGGTCTGTAGCTGCACAAATATAGTTACATTAAATAATGGAATTTAAATGTGGAAAAAGATGCTTCTAGGTCATCTAGATTATGGCTTCTGAAATGTTCACTTGAACATCCCTTCAGAAAATAGCGTGACATAGTACTGCCATCAGTGAGCTGCAGGAAATGCACATGAGCACATCTGTTTAGTACAGGTGGTACAATTGGAATGAGGTGGGTTGTTAGTTAAAATCCAGCTGGCCAGCATGTGGCTGTGGCTAACAGCAGGACACATAACGTTCCCCTTCCTCAAGAACTGTATCTATTTTTTTTTTTTGCTCCAGTTCCTCATAAATAGCTTGTTTTTGCTGCTCTGTGGCTCACAGACCTGTTTTCAAGCTCCTGGTAGTAGGTATCACCAAAATACTTTTTTTGTTTCTGCCTGTACCTCATTCCAGGACTGTGGATCAGGAAGCATTTTGCCAGTTCCTGATATTCTTATGTCAATTTAGGCCTTCTGCAGCCTTCTGTCCCATCCATTCGTGGTCTCTTTCTGTTACATTACTCTGCATTGAAATGCAACCTGCTACAGGGAATACCCCCTCTTCAGAGAGATGCACCCTGCACCAGACTGAAGTAACACATCTCCTTAACATTTTGTCCTTAAGAAGAGGAGCAGGTGCCTGAGATGGTGTGCACTGGCTATCCTTACATGCAGCTGTACACCATAGCATCTGTCAGGATATAAATCCCTCAGTTTCTAATGCAGAAAAGAGAGACAGACATAGCGATGGAATAGCTACCTGGGTTTGCTTTGCTCTCACCAGCACACAGCAATGTGTGCTGCGGAGTAGCTGAGGCACAGTACTTGCTGCTCCACAGCAACACTTCTGCATAGTGAGGTGCAATCCTCAGTGCAGACAGGCTGAACAAACTGCTTTGTGCAGTCGTCTTTATGCTCAAGCCCCGTTTATTGTTGCCTTGCCCTCTGGCTGGTTTGAGAAAAGCTGAACTCCATGGAGCATGTTGTCTTGGCAGTGCAGCAACCAGGACTCTTGTCCAATCTTTGTTTAAACGTCAAGAGCTGCAGCCTCCAATCCTTCCCCTGGGGACGTGGGTCAGCAGTTCTGACTCTCAGGATGTTTCCTTAATGCTAACCTTAAACTTTCTGGTTTTTCTTAAATTTATCCCATTACATCTCATCTCTTACAGACCCATGCTTTTGTTTGACTAATGCTAATATCCTACTGGTATATGAAGAATATTAAGAACTTTACACCTTAGGTTAGGTGTTTAGGTCCTGCGTGTATGTTGGTATTGGTAGCCTTTCCTTGTAAGGGTAGTTGTTTCAGCCCCGACTCACGTTTTCGCATGTATATATTAATTATGTTGTGTAACAAGCAATTTCAAGCAATGAATAAGAAGTTTGGAGTATTTTGCAGGATGGCTGGCACTACACTCACGCTAAATAACTACTTCTGTGTTGGGTCACGATCTGAGTGCCTGAGGCCCAGGACTTCAGAGTATTTCATAAAACGTCTTGATGTCAGTTGTTAGTCGTCTTATGAAACCTATCCTTCTAGACATCCTGCTGCATTGTTTGTCTGAAAGTGGGGTAAGCTGCTGTGGGAAATTGTTTTCCCAGCAAGTTTTAATTGGTTGCTGGGAATTACTAAATCACTGGCTATTATTAAGAAAAGGCTTGTTGCTGTGTAAAGGTATAATGACATATTTTTGTGACGGTGGGAAGAAGTGAAGGTGCTAGAGAGTTGCAGGCTTTACTAGGTGCTTTCCATGTCTCTGACTTACCTGAAGATGAGGTGGACTATCTTTAGATTTTTAACAGTGAAATTGTGAATTTTTATTGAATTACTTTGTTGGCTAAGACCGTGTGGAAGTGAGGTAAAAATCATGAAGCTGCAGAGTAGTCACTGTAGTTAGACCTGTTTGAAGTTGGTGAAGAAGCAACAGATCCCAGTCTACTACAAGGAAGAATCCAACACTGTTTGCTATGAAGGCTTAGTAAGGATTTTAGAAGACTTTTCTTAAAGCTTAGACTTTTTCTTCTTCTAGTCCCTGTAGGATAAGTAATGCCTGGAAATAACTCTTCAGTTAAGTATGATGGATACTGTTTTGGTATTTGGATACTTGTTGCTATTATGATTTTTTCCAGAACTATGAGGGTAAGAGTACCATTACCTCCCTGCTTCATACTATATTTGTAATGTCAAAACTTGCTGGCTTTATTTCCATGCTGTCTTGGTAGTATTAAGTTTTGATCTGCCTTTTGTAAGAGGTCTGTCTTGTGTTACTGGTAGTCCACAGGGAGCTGTCTGTATGTGTTAGATATCTGAAACAGTCTGAAAAAAATGGAAATAATAAAATTATTTTCTTAAACCTTTCCCACATAAGCAGTGTTATATCTGTGGGATTATTTATGGGGAAGGAGATGTGAAACATCACAAGACCAGCTTTCTAATTCAGTTTTCGAAGTCATTTGCGAGGTAGGAATTGCTCAGTAGATGATTTGAGTTACCAGACAACGTATGTTATCAGAATCAAGCTAAGGAAATATGGATTACGTGAAATGCTCTCAGGAATGTTTGCAGCTGCTGAGAAAAACTGAGAGGATTGCTAAATGAGCAATCTGAGAAAAACTGAGAGTTGCTAATGAGTTTCAAATAAGACAGGTGAATTAATACTTGCTATTATTTGATGTAGGTGAAGGAATGAGGACTCTGTTCTTTCAATACCCGGATGAAGATGGGTAGAGCTGCTTGTCTATTTGAGAAGATGCTTTGAACTTAGTTACTTTGACAGATTGGAGAAGGAGTCTGGAGGGAGGGGTTGGGCGGGGTGGAGGGGCAGCTCTGTGGCAGGAAGTTTTGGCTGTATGCCTGCAGACTGCGCACTGTGGGCCCAGTAGCAACCACTGCTCACAGCCAGGACATGAAGCAAGAGTCATGTCACCCTGTTGCAAAAGCAAATGCACTGGAGTTTGTATGTAGGATTATTATCTGCGACTCGTGGAAGAGTAAAGGATGTTTTTCTGTAAAAAGAAAATAGTCTTTTCCGTATAGGGAAGGATTCAGCTGGGAGACTTTGTCCAGGTTTGGGCATCACCTCATAGTGGTTTTGTGTGGAGACTAGCAACTAGAAGAATCAGAAATGTAGAAAATTACACCTAAGTAACCATCTAAGCAGAGGGTGAAAGAAATGGGTTTTATTTAGTCTGGAGAAAAGACAAGGATGTACTGAGAAAACAATTAGTGTTCAAACGTGAGGTTATAACTGTGGAAAGAAGAAAAGGATGATTTCTTCAGAGTCCAGTGCAGAGGGCTACTTGGTAAAGGGCTTGAGCTGCACTGAGGGAGATATGGTACTTTAAGTGCCAGGACAAGCTTTCTGGCAGTAAGGGTTGCGCAGAGTGGAAGGGGGCTCCTGTGGAGAGTCTGTGGAGCCTCTGTTATGCACAGTGTAAGCTCTTGGTCCAATCTAGCTGCCCTTTTCCAGGACCCTGGCAGATCTTTTTTCTGTAACCATCTCTGTTTTTGAAAATCGCAGCGTAGTGTGTGGGACGGTTTGAAGAGAAAAACATGAAGTGCTGTTTTCAACCAGCACAATTCTTGTTTTGGTGGCTTGGCTGTTGGTAAGTACTATGGTAAATTACAGAGAGAGTGATAGTATAACAGTAGTGATAACTGCAAAAATAGATCTATGTTCCAAATGGCCTTCTGTTGTTATAAGTTGTATTTTAAGAAATAAGTCTTGCTGATGCTTTTTTCCCTGGTGACGCTTAGTTTCCAGGCAGTATTTATGAAAAGCTACTGTGCATTTCTACGTTTTATATTCTGTGTCTACGCTGTTCATTAGTTCCTATAATTTTTTATTTGTTTGTTTTTCTGTTCCTTCATGCCACAGTTTCTGTTGCTGACCCCTTACTTTTTCAAATGCACCTGGAGAGTACAAGTGTGGTGTCTCTTGGCACAGTGTGTGTGAAGGGAAGGGTGAGGATCTCCTATGCATTCTTTACCCTGCTTTGGAACTTGCTTTCATGGGGGGGTTGGCACCATTCCAGGCTGGGGGGCACGCTTTCCTTTTTTTTTTTTTTATCTGCTGGGGAAGACCCCCCTGATCATTAATTTGCGGTGACTTAGTTTAATGTTTCTCAATTGATATGTTAAAACTAGTTTTCAAAAAAGGAGGGGGGAAATGGTATTTTGTGGGGGAAACTATACTTTTCATCCTATTTTGTATATTTTTTCATGCTTGTGAAATAAGCAAAGTTGGGACTGAAGATTATGACTGCATACTGTAAGGATTAGAGAAGGAAAAAATTTTTAGCTCAACCTTTCAGTATTTCAGAGCTCATCTTGGCATTTAACGGAGCAAATAAATGTGTTTTTAATGAAGAGTTCAAAAATATATTAGTTTTGTGGTTCAGCTGGGAGGCAAAAGCTGTGGTTTTGTTCACACTTGAAAGTTGTAGGCTGTGTTGCATTTTAATGATGCCATTTGAGCTGCCACAACCAGGGCTTTGCCTGTGTTTCTATGGAAAATGTATGTTAAACTGGTTCAATCGGAACACTAAAGAATTATCCCGTAATCAAACATCTCATAAGAAAAATTTGTTCAAAGTCACGTTTGGAAAACTTAGCCAACCATTTATTAATTATTTACTTCTTTTCTTCACTTACCCTCCCTCCCCCAGTGCATTTTGTGGGTGAGGCTCTTGGCATTTCTTAGCTGGAGGGTAGAGGCAGAGTACCAGGCAGAGTAATGCCAGGCAGAGCAGCAGTTTAGACTTTATTGCGAGTCCCTCTGGTCATCCCCACTCCCTGTGGGTCTGTTGGGCACACCATCTTTCTGTGGCGCGTGAGATGGGTCCTTCTGGAGGAGCCTGGAGGCTCCCATCGATGCTGGTGCCAAGTGCACTGCTGTCTCCTGCTTGTGGGCCCTGAGGATTGCTTCAGGCGATGTGTGTGGTGGTGGCAGAGTGCTTATCTCAAGTTAAAAACCCGACCCACGTAGCATGATTCATGTTTCAGCAACCTTGGCACTGGTACTGCTTTGATCTACAGATCTTCTTGCATTGCTCAAAGTTAATTGCTTAATGTGGAGTATAGCCAGAGAGTGTCAAGGATATGGGAAGAGGAACCTAGGATGATTTAAAAAAACGACAAAATGAAAAACCCCAAACCAACCAAACACCTCCTGCCTCCCCACAAAAACAAAAACAAAAACAAAAAACAAAACCCATCAGCCAAACACACAAACACAAAAACCCCAAAGACAAAATTAAATCAAGGAAAATTAATATAGCCCAAACTTAAAAATTTTGTACAGTCAACATACAGGAGATATAATATATTGTGTGTTCCCTTTCTCCCTCTGCCTCCTCCCCTCCCCCACCTCAGATTGTAAGAAAATGTTTTCCTTTGATGCCACAGCTTAAGTTGAGCAACAATAGTTGTAATAAGTAATGGGATCTGTGCCACTCCTCAGTGGATGGGTGGTTGTATCCTTTTCTTGTACTGCAGATGGGTGGAGAAGCACAAATGTTAGAGCATGGTGCTGACACTCTGGCCAGAAACTGCCTGATTTTGGTTAAAAAAATATTGTCATCTTCCCCGTTTTTTATTCCTTTTCTTCTGGCGGGGTATGCAGTTATCGGTTCCTTGGTTTTTACTTGAATTTTTGCTCTCTAATACTTTCTTCTCTACCTCATAGCTGTCCTGTTTTTTTAACTTCTTACTCCAAGGCATGGGGCAGAGTGCCTGCTAGGGCAGGCCCTGGTGGAGCTGCTGACACCTCTGAGGAGCTGCAACTAATCTGTTGGGTGTAACGACTTTAATGCTTTTGCCATGTACATTACAATAGGGCACAAAACATACATTTGCTGGATCCTGCAGGAAGGGAATGGGCAGTTGGTGGAGGCAAAAATTCCTTCTATTCCCATAATTAATACTGCCCTAGGCTCTGGACTAGATTAAAAAGGGTGAGTAAGCAGAATCCCTGCCAGGGAAGCTGAGCTATCTGGGATTGTCAAGGAGAGGTCTGAAGGAATGTCGTGAGGAATTAAACCCGGAGCCACATGGAGCCTTCCCCCTTTACTTACTTTGCTTGCCCTCCTATGCATTTATAAGCATTCTTGATTCATAGAAGACCCTCTTAAATGATGAAAGCATCAGTGTATTTGGAGAAATCAACACCTTAAACCAGCTGAATAAGTGTGCAGCTATCTCAGCTATCGGAACGTGCTTGATGTTTTTGCTTTTGGTGGGTTTTTTTGTTTTGTTTTTGTTTGTGTGTGTGTTTTTTTTTTTTTGTTCTCAAAACAAGACAGAGAAAATAATAATTAACATTTCATTTTGTTGGTATTGGTAAAGTTGGTCCCCATTCACGTTAGGAGGGTGGCAAAATCAACTTTGAGGTTATTCTTACAAATTTATTTTTAATTGTAGTAATTACTGCATTTATATTGTAGTACGTGCACATACAGCTCATCCATTTCGGTTTTCCACATATTAAAGTAAGAATTATGGAATTTAAGGCTTTATGTTACGGATGTGTCATTTACTTGTGAAAGTTGCAATAAAAAGATAATACACCCTTCACTTACTTGCCAAAAATTAAATTGTAGCTCAAACTTGAAATGCCTGGTGTCACTCCTACTACCTAAATAGCACTCCTTTCATTTTTTTAGGAGCTTGTGATGTCATCAGCTGAAGCGAAAACATCTACCTCATGACCTGGCATGTAAGTGAAGGAGGAACTGATATCTAAAAATAAATAAATGTGTGTGTTGGTGTTTACAATGTGTAAATTGAACCTATGTACCTTCAACTTTCAGATATCTCCTTTTAAATGAAAGCTTTTTGAATTTTAAAGAAATAAAAAGTCTTTTAAAGGGGAGAAAGTCATAAAAGAAGCTGTTAACATTAAGATTTCAGCCTGCAGAACTCTGTGTAATAATCTCAGTTAAAATCTACCTTGATGTAACCCATAATACTTGGAAGGCTGGTAGGCATAGATGGAATAATTTTATCTTACCACAATATTTACATGTGCTGCTTCTACTCCTTTTTATCCTGTGCTTCTTTTCTGGATATAAATTCTGATAGTTGTGATGAATGCGTAATATACACAGTGATACCCTTCCTAAAATTAAAAAGTCTAGTTGTGCAGAAGGTTTAGAGTCTTTTATGTACTCAAGACACTTCATAGTGAACTTTCTGCAGCTTTGTGACACTTCTATTTTTTTCCCTAAAGTAAGCAAAAATATTTCAATCCTCTGCAGAGGCGTTTTCAGAGGTTCTCTTTTTTTTTTTTTTTTTTTTTTTTTTTTTTTTTTTTTTTTTTTTTTTTTTTTTTTTTTTTTTTTTTTTTTTTTTTTTTTTTTTTTTTTTTTTTTTTTTTTTTTTTGTCTGCCCACTCTCTGCTTTTCTTTTATGTGGCTTAGAGGATTAAAGTGCAGTCAATGCTTTGAGGGGCCGATGCCAGTGGTAAGCTGGGTTTTCCTAAATGGTGCCAACACCTGTCCCTCATTATGAAGCCTCGTTCAAGCTGTCCGGTGAACCGAGGTAACCAGTCTCCCCTACATGTCTCTAATGTGATTATAAAGCCCTCTCCTGATACAAGTTTTATTACTTATTCGACTTTTGGAGTGATGTGGAAAGTGAAGCTAAACTGAGCCATTTGGCTGGCTAACAAAGATCATAAGGAGTGGCAAAGAAAAGGATGCAGTCATCTCAATTTCAAGACTTTTCGTTCAAAGCTTGCTTCTGCTTTGACTGTTTAAACTGAAACGAAACAGAAAAAAAAAAAAGGAGGGGGTGTTTTTTTGTTGTATTTGGGTTGGTTTGTTTTTTTTCTTAGTTTTCATGTCAGTTACTCTGAATTTAGAGACCAGATCTACAGATTCCAGCTGAGCTGTGAACATCTGAGTGCAGCTGCTATTGTGCATAACCCATTGATTTTCTGCAAATAGAGCTTTGGCCTTGACTACTCTTGCACCATCTCTTTGTCTTCGAGGGGTCAGGGCTTAGCAATTCTTCTCTACACAAGACAGCATCAGCCTCTCCTCCCACCTGATTCTGCGATGCATTGTGCGTTGCCATTGCAGTTGGAAAGTATGACCTCAGACAGAGGAAATCAATGGCTTAGATGAGGTAGATCACTGTCATGTTTGGACTTTACAGGCAAAAGTTATGTTACGCGGTTACATTTTTCTAAATAGTTCAAGTACGCTTTTAAGAGTTTATCTTGCAGAATTCAAGCATGCAGAAGTACAATGCTGGCTGGAGGCTTTGGGTTATTTCCCTGTGAGGGAGGAGAGAGACAGAATAACTTCAGATGTGTACCTTGGAAAGGTTTGAGATAATAAACCTGTAAGAATCACATGAGAACACTATACTAGTTATCCAGATTTGGAAAAATGGAAGAAAATGAAAGTGTAGTTGATTCTTAAACTTGAGACACGGAATTGGAAGCCTAATTATTAAAGGGATTGAAGATCTGCAGATTTGAAAAGAACCCAAAAGAAAATCCTGAGTGAATAGTGCCCTAAGTTGCATGTAGAATGTATTTTTACAATATGTTTATTTGGTTTCTCTTAAAAAAAAAAAAAATTAAAAATCAACAACTCGAGCACACTAGGAGTGATCTCATCTTTTACTTAATAGTTATTACCAAAATAGCACTTTACAGTGAACAGCAATTTAGAAACTCTTCAGGGCAACAGTATGTCAACTGTCAGAATCTCTGCTAGTTGTGATCATCATAATCAAAATGTGCTCATCATAATCAAAATATACTCATTTCAGTATTTATCATGGTCGTATAGACTACTTATCTGATCTGTAGTCCACAGAGGTCAGGTTAGGAAGTGATATATTAAAGAACAGTAAAATCCATCCCACAAAGATGAGTTAGGAGTTATGAGTTTGTCTGGTTTCAGATGAGCTCCCTTATTGCACTAGGCCAGTTGCTGTCTCTGATAATGGTCAACAGTGGACACCTAGGGAAAGAAAGCATTATAAAGCTCCTATAGACTCAGTTTCTTGTAAAATTTTGACTTCGGGATTTCCAGCAGATTGGCAGGACATGTTGTGTTTAATAGCCCTTGTTCTCCAGTTGCCTAATGTTCTTCAATCTGCTTGCTTTTCAACCTGTGCAATACCCTGTAGCCTTCAGTTTCTCTAAGTAATTTCATACAATATGGCTTTTTTTTTTATTATTTTCTTCACTTAATTACTTTCCTTTGAAGTTTGTTCTGTAACTTTTTGTGTTCCTTGTCTTCTGGGCCTTGAGAAGCAGTGAGCAGTCTCTTAATCCTGTTTGCTTCTCTTTGCCACATATGACAGATCTCTCCTATTCTGCACCCTGCTTTTTTCAGCTAGTCTCAGTCTGTTTAATCTCTTACCTTAAGGCCATGGCATGCTTGCCTTACAGCTGTAGTTGGAAGTTCACATTCTGCAAATACTTCTCTAGTGGTGTGGAGGGGAGCTACAAGATGTTCCCTTGCTCTTAGCCCACATGAGTGATCTCCTCATGTTGCTTTCTTGGTGTAGCCAAGCGGGCGTAGCAAATGAAACCAGACAGGCTTGTGTTGGTGCTTGTCAGCTTTCCTCTTGGGCCTTGCCAGAAGGATGCCTCTCTTGCACCAATGTACAGTTGTCTGTGCTGTTCCCTTCCTACGGTAGTTTTTGCTACAGGTGATTTTGGCAATGCCTGAGTATTTTTAAAGGCGTTCAGGTAATGTGTATGTTTGCACTTCTTCATACCTTTTAAAAGTGTCTCGCGGGTGCTGTGGTGTAGCTGTGTATGTATTAACTGGAAGCCATAGTTCATGTTGGGATAGCCAACAGCACTTGGCCTCCCTGGCAGGGATGTCTGAGGGAGCAGATGGACAGCACCTTAACTGCTCCCGGATTGCAGCTTCAGTGTGGACAACCTGCCACTTGTGCTGTTGCAGAGCTGGGGAGGTGGATGGCAGCAGAGGAGTCTTGGGTGCCTTTATTCTTCCTCGGTCTGAGCACAGGCTTGGCTGTGCCTTCTCTCAATTGCAGAGCCCCAGATAACTCATAGAGCTGCAGCCTGCCCCACATCCTGTGTCTGTGTGAGGTAAGAACTTGCAAAGAAGGAAGCTTCTTTACAGCTTTATGAAAACCTCACTGACCATGTAGAGTTGCATGTACAAAACATCAACTGTAGGTTTTGGATTGCATCATAATCTTAAGAGTGACACTCCTGTAGAGGTAGTTTGGTTTGTTTTGTTTAATTTTATAGTTTTACTTTCAGTTGGAATCTCTTTTCTCTCCCTATTTTTTGGCAGAGGTTTTAATACTGCTCTTGACAACATGAGGTTCAGTTGCAACAGCTGCAGCATCTTGTAGCTCTTACCTATGAATACACATAAGTGTATTGGTGAAACACCTCCCTAATTCTGCGGCTTGCAGGCATTTCCGTTCTTCCCAGTACAGGACTGCAGAGTGGATGAAGAGATCTGCTTTGGGTTCAGACTCCTTATCTCACACCCCAGCTGCTTTGGAAGGTCAGCTGTGATAGCTCCTTGTCCTCACAGGATGGAAAGGATCGTGTTCTCCTGTACTTTCGTACTCCACCTGTTCAAGTCCCCATGCTCTGTGATCCACCCTGTGGTTTGGCACCTTTTCTCCTGTGCCACAAAAGCCACCTCCATCTACTTACTCAGCTTCAACACAGCTTAAGAAGGACATACTTTCTACTAGGAACAGTAGATAAGTGGTAATCTAGTCTTACTCATTTAAATCTTGTTTATTATTTCAACAGGAAGGAAGAGGAAAGAGGAATTTAGAGGAATGTTAATGGTCAGTCCTGATCAGTGCATCCCCTCATTAAAAAAATATAGAAGTGCTATGGATTCAACTTTGCCATTTGATGAGAAGTTGAACCTTATGTGGTTTTCAAGATGCATCTCTTGACTGCTATCCCAAACAAGATATGATATTTTGGAAACCTTGGGCAAATACAATCATCCTCTGGTTCCTCTTTCCAGGGCGGCGTCAGCCCCAGTGGGCAAGTTTGCTATTTATTTAGTCAATGCTGCACCTTGTGTTATGACAGAGAAAAATAGTAATTTAATTTTTTTTGCCTCTACTCTTTACATAAAAATGGCCAAACATCAATCAGCCACAGTATCTCTTTCATAATGTTTTTTCCCATCTCAGCTTGGTGATTTAGAGAAACCTGGAGTGGTATTTATGTTTTTATAAATCTATTTTAAGTCTCTTTGACTAAAAGACTCCTCAATGTCCTTTGGCATGTTGTATATTACAGGTTGTAGCATGTAACATTACATTAATTGACCAGATATTAAAATAGATTTTAATTCATTAGTTATTAAGACAGATTTTGTTGTCTCTTTAAAAAGTTTTTAAACTAAAAAGTATTTTAAGAAATCTTAGACTAAATCTTTGCTCATGCTGCGATGTTTTGACATGGAGAACCAAAATAATAGTGCAACCACATATATACTATATATATTATGGGAAATGCTAGAAAATATAGTAGTATCTTAGTATTCAACCAGTTATTTAAAATATTCCAAATACTGGTTAGAGTTGTGGCTGTGACAGTTCATTTCCTTTAATTGTTTCTATCCAATGAGAGTGAACCCTCAGTGCACTCCTTTTACTTGAAGAAAAGTTTAGTATCCAGATTGTTTATTTCAACTTGTAAATGAAAACCATTTTTTGTCAGATAAAGAAAGAAATTGTCAACTTAATGTTTCCTATGTGAAAATATTTGTGTTCTTGCTTTGAGTAGAGGATAAAGATGCATCTTGATGTTTTCTGCCTTTCACAATCCTCAGGTTTTTTAGTGAAGCAAAATTTTGCAGTAAAGTGGTTAACCTCTTCAAAGCATTGTAAGTAAGAAATAAATGAGTCAAAACACATAAAATATTTAATGCAGGCTGCTGTTGTTGATTTTTTTATTATTTGAGATTTGGAAAGAACAAAACAAGAACAGTGAACATTAACTGATTATTTTAAGGAAGTATCTTGTAGGGTATGAGAACTTTTGCCTATGCTATTAATAGGAAAGTTGTTTTTCATAATCCCAAATAGGGGCATACATTTCTAGATCCTTCCTTCTTTGATAATACTTCTTGCCTGTGTTCCTTACCTGTCTTTTATCATGAAGGCATGCATTCGTACAGCTGAAGAGCAGAGAAACAGATACAAGTGTGCAACTGCTGGCAGCATCAAGCAGATGGAGGAAAGTGGGGCTTCACTTGAACTAGTCTAATGCTGGTTATTGCTTAATTTTCAACTAAGTAATGACACTTTTGTGTTTGTTTTTGTGGATTTTTTTTAATCCCCGTTCTCCCTTCCCGCAATTTCATCACTGTGCAACAACAGCAGGACAATACTTAGTGACTTAGTGCATTGCAGGGATTTTTCTGATTTTTCTTCTGTTTGTTTCCACATGCACATCAGCAGGAAGGGCACTGAGTGGCAAGGTCACAGGATATGTGTTTGGGAGACCTGGATGCAGCTGCCTGCTGTGCCGGAGGCTCCCTGCGTGATGTATGGCTGCTCTGTGCTGCAGCTCTGAAATGTCAGGGCTTGCAGTGCTTGCTTAACATGAGCTTATCGTGCGAGTAGATACGGTAAAGACTGCAAAACACTTAGAGCCAAGGTAACGTGAATCATATCAGTTCTTAAAATAGAAAGCCCAGCTAAATGCTCAGAGGTTTTTCTGCTCAGTCATATTGGTGAAGCGTGTGCTGCTCCTGCCTGGTGCGCCCATGACTGCAGTCTCCTTGCAGATACAGGACACGCGGCAGTCTTCGAACCGCCTGGCAGCCAGCTACTTGTCACACTGGGTGTGATGACCTGGTCCTGGTCCATTTTTAGTAGCAGTGTGCATCCACATCAGTCTTTCTTCAAAGCAGACGTTGTCATTAGCTTTATTTCGTTGAGTAAGTGGGCTTGTGGGGTTTTCTCTTTTGTTCTTTGTTATTGGATGCCTCAGTGTTAAGTCCGGTATGAGATTTCTTCCGCGGAAGCCCTGTAAAACAGAAACACACAGTCAGTATCTGTCTCTCCTGCTGAGGACCCTTTCAAGCAGACAAACACCCTGAACACTCGTTACTGACTTAGGCGCTTTTCTCTGGCACTTGGTGCAGGTGCGTAGTTAGAGGGCCTTATACAAGCTGGCCCCTGCCTCCTTGGCATTTCCTTCAGGCATATCATGTATCTGCCGTGGAGTTTCCAACAACCCAACAAGAGACAGTTTGTGTGATGCTGGCCTGAGGAAGCGAGAGCTGTGATGACTTCACTGTCAACATGGCACTCCTTCCTGCCCTGTGGGTCTGCCTGCCCCGCCGACCGCTTCGACCTCTGGCACTGACTGCCGTGTGACAGCTGAGATGGTGGTGCCTGTGTGTTTAATGTCACTGTGGTTTTCCTGCTGGGAACTTGCTCCTTGTTTCATCACACTGGGGACCTTGTTGCTCTCCCAGGGAGAGGCCCATGGCACTGAGATGGGCCTTGCTGGAGTAGCAGAAAAGGGTGCGACACCCCGCGGGTGTGCAGACAGCCATACTGAGCACAGTACCTTGCTGAGGGTCGTGGCTCCCTTTCCTGAGGGACGTGCCCTCATTTCAGCACTTTGCCTGCCTGGGAGTGACGCCAGGAGGAGAGCAAGGAGCTGGGAGGTGGGTGAGGAGTGTTCACCGGGCTGCAGCCAGGCAGACACGCTTCAGACTGCAAGTGTGGTGATGCCAGGTGAGACCAGACTGGTTGTGGTTCTAGGGAAGGAAGTGCTTTTTTCTTCTATGTTAAAAGCAGGTTTTCTTTCAAACTCAATATGGTATTTTGAAGGAAATAAATTTTTTTTGTGTCCAAATCTCTACTGCTGTTTTAGGAAAGCGATAGTCCTATTAATAAACAGCTGGTATAAAACCAGTGCTGTGTTCAGGACTAGAAAATTGATAATGAGGACTGAAGCAGAGTAGCTTAGAACCACACATTCAGTGGTGTATTTGCTTGGATTAATGACAGTCTGATGTTGTTTATATTTTTTTTAAATTGATTCTACCCAGATCAGTATCTTTTTTGGGATGCTAGTGCTAAAGCTGCAATTGTTAATGAGCAGAAGTATTTCCATGTCAGCCTGGCCCACCTGGCCGCTCTGTTTACAAGCCAACACGTGCAGTTTCCTTCAAAGACAAAAATAGGGCTGCTGGTTCACTTGTTGGGTGTCAAGAAAGCACTGGGAAGACAGCACAATCTAAATTCCTTCAGGCCTCTTGGAGAGTTTCTGCGGAGGTAATGGTAGCACTGCACGTGTTGCTGGTGACTTGCTATTCTGAGAAGGATTTCTGATTTTTAACAAGCAGCTTGGCATTAGGCAATTTAGCCGAAGACCTCTGGTGTAAATCTGCCCCCCTGCCCTCACAGTGAGTTAATGCATGGACACAGCACCAGAAATTAAAAGCTGCACTTCTGTTTTCAGGGTAAAAAAAGGCAGTTGAACTTGGGGTGTGCTGTATTTTATTGTATTGTCAAAGCATGTTATAAATGTGAAGTAAAATCACTTACCCTCTTTTTATACTCAGAAGGTAAAATGATGGGCATTAAGCGCTTTGCAGAAGACTGAGTGATGGATCATTGTGGAAGAAGGGTACACAAAATATTGTCAGGATTCCCTTCTGGCCCGTAATGCACGAATGAATGTGTGCAGGGGATTATATTTGGGGTTTCTTCATCCTACTTTTATGATCTATCAGCTGACTTCAGTCCAGGATTGTACTATCTCAGGTTAGAAGTCATGCTAGAAGATGATGTTTTGGACTTTTTTTTCCTTCTCATTTTTAACCCCCCAGTACCTTTGTGGTAGCAGCCAGATTACTTTATACAAAAAGGTAACATACGGGGAAAATAGAGGTCAAGACTATGTCTTGTTGCTATTGCATTTCATACAGATCCATGTTATTAGCCAGATTTCTGTAATGTGTGCTTCCTTGCCTGCTACAATTATATATTGCCTAATGACAAAAGAATTGTCTGTTGCTGGTTATTGCTGCTTCTAAAACCTGGTGCATCCCTCCTTTGCTGAGTTACAGATTAATGTAGTAATCGAGACTTAATATGAAATAGTAGCAAGAAAAGTTTTATTTTGTGGTAGGCCCAGTACAATCTTCAGAGAATAATTGAATATTTTATTTTGGGCATGAGGGAAGGATACGATAGATGTGGTCACTCTGTTACAGGGTTCTTGAATAGAGTAGGGATGTATGACTGGTTTTAAAAAATTTTCTGATTAGAATGAAATGAAGAAGCAATCAAAGAATGGTTAGGGTTGTTACTCCTTTTGCTGAACATCATTTACTGTGAATTGTTTAACCTTTCGAGCCTTTTCAGTACCACGAATATTGCTAAACCAGGTTCCAAGTGGGTGTTTTTTCCAGTTTATATAGCCTTTTTGTGAGATTGGATAGGATATTAAAAAATAATAATAAAAACCCCAAACACAAGTGATCTCTCTTCCTCTAGTTGTTTGAAAGGTTGTATTAACTCTATTCATATTTCATAATTTCCCTGGCAGTTGACTATGAAATCTGACCTATTTAAATGGTTTTACTGTACTACATTTCCTGGAGACCTTTCAAGATAATTTGCTTCCTAATCTAAATTTAACAGTTACATAAACCACATTTTGGAGACTTGGAAATTGCTACCTACTGCCTTTTTTTTTTTTTTTTTTTTTTTTTTTTTTTTTTTTTGGTAGACGAACCATATTGTAAAAATGTAAGTACAGAATTCTAATCTGAGATTTACATGTAGCTTGTCATTTGGTTTTCATACATAGATGCTGTTTTTCTTTTTAATAAGATAAAGAAAGTAGGTTATTTTTCGTCCCACTTGAAAATTTCCATAGTGCTGTGGCCAATTCCATTTTTGTCAGGCTATTTTAAGATGTGAAGAAATAAAATCTCACAGGTCTAGGATATATTTGCTTAACAGTTCCTTGAATTTCTTCATTCCTTTTTCCTTCTGTATAGGTCCTAACAGGTACTGAGTAGCATATGGATATGTTTAACCTTTCTTTGCAACAAACTGGAGCCGGCAAGGACTGCTACTCCTTGGAGATACTGTTTTGTTCAGAAGTATTGGCTGGCTTTAAGGATTCATTTTGTGCACTTGTCACTGATGTCTTGCCTAATATGCTGTACAGATTTGGACTCTGCAATATCTCATCCTTATTTCTGCTGTAACTGATGAGCTATCCTGAGGAATGTGTCAGAAAAAGAGGCTAAATTTAATAGTTTATTTGGTAAATTTAATTGTTTATTCTGATGCAAACTGAAAAGGGGAAAATATCTGCAGCTGTTTCTGCAGGTATTTGAAACAGGGTTTTGCTTTGAAATTTTGTTAACTATCTGCTGTTTATGTATGGTGCTTGACTGATTTTTTTTTTTTTTTTTTTAGTAATGCGTGGTAACTAGCATTTCAGAAATGGGAAGTGCCTTGAGTCAGTGCAACACTGATTTTCCTCGAGGAGAGAATGGTGGTAGAGGCTAGTGGCTATTTCTTGTTCTCTTCAGCAGTGCAGATGTCTGTGAATAAGCAGAAAGGAAAAAACATTGCAGAAATCATTCATTATACAACATATCCCATAGATTTTTGGAAATATCAGTGTTACGCTCTTAGTCAGATTCTTGCACTGGCTGGCAGAGATATTGATTACTCTTAGCTTCAGATCCATGTTTATTTTCAACCAGGTGAGTGCAGCGTTGCTTTCTCCTGGCATTCCTTAAAAGTGCAGTGATATATTGGATACAAGCATTGATTCTGGCTCCAGGGCAAAATTCCCAATGTGTGCAGTAGCCTTCCAGAAGCCAGGGAAAGCTGGCAGCACAACGTTGCTGTCTGTAGCTGGGGTTTTCCTGGGATTGTTTTTCAGCTGAACGTTCAGGGCATCTTGAGCTGCCTTTGTGTGTTTAGGTGACAGCAGGGAATGAGGCCAATTTCTCTTTTTTTCAAGTTGTGGTTCTTGTCTTAAGCTGTTTCAAGCAGGTTGGGGATAACCACGCAGCCATGGCTTGGCAAGTCAGAAGTGCAACAGGTGTTGAATATGGTTCAAGTTTGGGAATAACTCTAGTAATTGATATTAAGAATGATGCCAGCAAATGTTCCGTTGCAGTAGTTGCCTGGAGAGTTGAGCATCTTTTTCCTTGGGACATGACAATTTCTTAATGTCACTTCTGTATTTCAATTTTCATGTACAAAATCCCTGAAGGTAGGCATCTTAGAAATTTTTATGTGTTGTCATACAGGTGATTGATAAACTGTTAATCCCCCTGAGGATTTTTTTTTTTTTTAAGGGGGGAAGAAGTGCTTTAGATCAAGGTATATTATGTTTGTATTTTTAATCATAATTTTTTAAGGTAATCTGTGCTTGACTGTAAGGCTTGAGCATTCTTCAAATCCACAGCTGAAGCAGCACCCCTACTTACCTTCTAAGGTGGTGAGAATCATGAATCCGTGACTGAGAAATAAGGATTTTCTTGGGGCATTTTGAGGAGGCTGGAGCCGCTTAACCTCTTTTGCTCTGCAACAACATTTCAGTGTTGAGTTGCTTTACACTCTCTTTTTTTGTAGCTTTTATATTGGAACTGCGAGAAAGTTTAGGTGCTAAAGCTTGAGTTCTGGAAATTCAAACAAGAAGTTCAGCGTGCATATTTGGAAGACAGCTGGATAAACTGAAGGGTGCTAGACCACTTTGGGGGTGTTGGACTGAAGATAGGAAAGGTTGACATCAATTTTTGCGGTGCTGAGGGCTCTGGCTTTGCATCTCCCATTTTCCTGAATGGAGAGGCTGCTGATTCTTCTGCATTCTACAAAGGCAGGTGAAGTGAGGCGAGACCTTTACCACAGAATGGATGTTACTTTGGGATCCCTCAGTAGTGGCTAGGGAGTGGAAACATCATTATCACTGAGCCTTTCTGATGAGCCCTCGTGCTTTGGAGTGGAAGCAAGCTGGAAGTTGTGTGGGAGTCTCACTGTACGCAAGGGTTCAGCAAAGGGGTTCCCTGTTAAAAGTGAAACCCCCTGTAGAGATGGTCTTGTTGAATGGCACTGAGGCTCTTACTCCTCCTGCATCATGTGGGGGTATACAGTGAACTTCTATCCTGTTGGTCACTTTAATAACCTGTCTTGATGAATGCAGCACACCTGTGATCTGTTGTAGCTCTGGGGGATTTTATTCACTCCTGTTGTGGTTAATATTGCTGCAAAAAAATCGGGCTGGAACCCAGTGTTATTACTATTCAGGGCTTTTTACCCTGAGTGACTGCTTTTGCTGTTTCTGTCTGCTATGATGGAGGTGTAAATCTCTTGCTTGAGCTGCTACAAATCCAGTTCTGAAATAACAGCTTTTTAATTTTGTTTAGTTTTGGATTGGGGTTTTTTCCCCCTCCTATGGAGTTGTTGGCAGAGGTGTGCTTTCTGTTCTAAGATTTTTGTTACACTTGCCGTTTCTGAACAAGCTGTCTTTGAAGTAGCCATCTCTGCTCTTTTTTCCCAATTGCCCAGGCAGAAGTCCAGGCTTCCTGGGTGTTCCCTCTTGTAGTTGCCTCTCTCAACCTCATGTTTGACCCTCATTTAATTGAATGCTCGTGTTGTGCTCTAAAGATAGCTGTCTTTAGTGCAGAGTGAAAAGGTTTTATTGCTACATGTTTATATAGACCATAAGAGATGGGAATCACCTGCCATAAGCTTTCAGCATCTTTTAACAACTGCTCAAAAATTCATCTGAACATAAGAACAAATCAAGCAGCAAGCACTTGTGTTTCTTGCTTAGAAATGGAAGCGGAGAATACTGCTCAGCACACCTAGATGCATCTTTTTGTTGTCTCCCAAGGTCTTGTAAGATGCCTAATGGTCTGTAAGCCAGGCTTTTTGGAACTGAAGGCTGCCAGCAGAGAAGGTGTGCCATGGGCAGAACCTCGTCTTTTTAGGGAAAGTTGTATGCTTCAGGGGGCTGAGTTTGGCTGCTGGAGTAGAATCTCTCAAATAGGCAGTACTATTTTATCTGCTCTTGATTAAAATCCATGCCTTTAAATTTCATGAGCTGGCAATATGAAAGTAGTCTTCTAGACCTCCCCTTGTTGCCCTGCAGTAAACTTCAAGTCTGGTGCCCCCAAAACATGTACAAAGACAAGTCCTTCTGACCCAAGTGCCTTCTACCTGTAAAACAGCTTTTGTCCAGTAGATTCATGGAAGTTTCTTCATCTGCACAAGCCACCTTACACTGCTAGCTGGAAGTGAAGTCCTGTGGTGTTTTAGGCTTTTCATTTTTAGTGTCGCTCTTTTCTTGGACAGTGGTGTTCATATACAGCATGGCTGCCTTGCCTCCCCTGTGTTGCCTGAGCTGTGAGAAGGTGAATTAATGTGAAAATAATGGTGATGTAATGGAATTTTGTATCTTGCTTAAGTGGTGCAAATGACATCTTTTGATGTCTCATCCAAAGTCCTCTGTCTGTTTGTCTTCTCCTCCAGGTTAAATACCTGATTCAGAAGTTCCGTATCTGCTTGCTTGAAAACTGCATGCATTGCTTCCTTTTTCAGCTTTCAGGAGTAAATGCAATGTCTTTTTTATAACAGGTCAAAAGGATTGGTTTAAACTTTGAGTGATCATTGCATTTAAATTCCATAAACTCGCTCTCTTAAATACAAAGACTGCTGAAATTTTCCACTAAATTAAACACTTTTGCTGCAAACAATTCAATTTCGATCTCTTCAAAGCCTTTGAGCAGGCTTCTCTTATCTGGAAATCTTGTTCATCCCATGGTATTTGTATAATCTCAAGACCCATTGTACAGTAATTGATGTGGAGGTTTTATCAAATGGGATATTTAGCTGTGTTGCTTTTTTCATGGCATGTGCTTATGTTTAAGAAATGAAGCTGCTTACATTTCAGGTGTGGCCAGACTGGCACTCAGAGTACTGCAGGCATTTCAGGTTCAGCTGTCTGTAACCTACTTGTGCGTATCTTCTGCTTAAAAACAAACAAAGAAGATAGACTTCTCATCTATTCTTGCAGAATAATTTTCTACTTCTTTTGTCTATTGGTTTTCTCATTCAATCTATTAAAAACAGAGGTGTTTTTACGGCAACTAATTGTAAACAGTTATTGAACCTTACTTAACAAATGTAATATAGAATATTATCAAATGGCAGGACTGATAAGACTGTATGTGGATTTCTGTTGGCACTTGTTTAGAGTATATAACTGATTGCTGTTTTGATTTTTGTTTTATTAAGTAGAGGTGCAGAAATTTCTTCTTCCCCACTCTTTTTTTGAGAGAACATTACATTACATGCTCAAAAATGAATTTCAAAGTTAAGAATCTTTTTTTAATGCAGCTGAAATGTGCCACAGAAATATTTCTCAGTGATACTGTTGACCACTTCCCAAACTTCTGAAAACCACATTTCTTGTGAACTAAATGGTAATCAGATGATTAAATTAAATGACAGCAGTCACTATTTTCTATGATTGTCCCTATTTAAAATCTGCCTTTTGCTTTGCATGGATGCCTTAGGTTGTTGTTTTGTTTTTTTTTTGTGGTTTGTGTTTGGTTTGGTTTTTGGGTTTTTTTTGGTTTGCTTTTTAAGGTGGGTTACATTTCTAAATCCTTGCCTTGCTGTGCATCCACCTTATTTCCTGGCCTCCACCCGTCTCTCAGCTAGTGACTGCCACCATGGCAACTCTTCCTCCAGCTGAACAGATGGGACATTGAGTCTCCTCCGAGAGCAGAGCGTGGCTCACGCCCTGCCGGGAATCAGCTGGCAGGTTGCACTTATTTCTGCAGAATTAAAAGCAAGCTCTGCCCAGCAGAGGCATGCTCGTTTTGAGGGTGCTCAGTTACACAAATAATACCGTAGTCTGGTAGTTGCTTGCAGAAGTAAAACATAGTGACTGAACTGGGATTATTTCTATGCCTGAGAGCTCTTCAGAGGAGCTTTGCCTTTAGTGTGAAGGACTACTTGGCGTCAGCCAGCAGCCGGTGGTTTTCTGGTAGAATGGTTGCCATCAACTTTTTTTTTCTCTTTAGGATGCGTCAGGATGAAACGCCACAGGCATCTAAGCACCAGTGACAGTTCAGACAATGAGAGTAAGTAATACCTGCTAGTTTTTTTTTGGTCTGTCACCCCCTTGTGGTTTCCTTCTGTGGTTTGAGGGAAAACCGTTTCACCTCTTGTAACTTTAAAAAAAAAAAAACAACACCCAAACGTTTTTTGCTTGATTTCTTTTTGCATTTGTGGTCTTTGGTGCTCTGAATTGTGTTACAGGAGGAAAATGAGGCGCACAGTCTTACTAATCTAAGGGTTGTTTTGAGTCTATGTAGAATTTCAAGAGAAACTTGTATATCTTTGCCATTCAGAGTTGCCAAGAAGAAATTTGTAATTCAAGTGAAATTTTACTGCCCAGGGTCCTGTTCTGTAATTATTGTTTAAAAAGAATCCTACTATCTTGTGTTGTGCAGAGCCTCAAATTTAAAATAGGTGGGGGTGGCAAGCTATTAAAGCATTGATATGTTAGAGTTATAATCAGTCTACTGATTGTTACATTATCTTGTTCTTGATTTATTTCACTTTAGTCTGTTAAACAATTTAGTAAAGTTACATTTTAAGTGTTCCTTGGCACACATCTACCTGAAGATCTTCCCTTTGTATCTGCAAAAAACCCAAAGCAGAGCAACCTTGTATGGCGGGGTCTTGTTTGTTTCTTATAGACCTGGGCCCATCTAACAGCTCCATACATAATGATGATTCATTGTCATATTCCCTGCGAGTCATCCATGGATCCTCTACTGAAATAACATTTTGCCCAGAAACGTCTAGATATCCCACTGTTTTTTTTGCATTTCTCATCAGCACACTTTATAATTGTTTTGTTCTTTAGAGGTTGTTTTGAGCACTTGCAAACTCTGTCCTCTGTTTTGCTCCTCCTTCCACTTTGTTAGAAGGGTACTAAATGAAGGAAAGCAGTCTGCCTGCTGATTTCTGTTTACTCTTGCTTGTATTGGGCAGAGCAGAATGTACCCATAAACTCAGTTTGCTGTGGTTTTATAAAGAACAAGTGGAACAGGAGGAGCTGTAATTAAGCCTACAGACTGCCTAAGAGTTTTTTTTTGCCCACGTCTTGTCAAAAAATTATAATTCAAGAGATTGGAATGCCTTGTGTTTTACTGAAAGAATTAAATGAATTGAAGTGAGCTATAATGGTCCTTTTTTATTTCCTTTTTTTTTTTTTTTTTTTAACAGGTCCTTCCACTTCCTTTTCCTCTTGTTCTAAATACAGGAGCAAGTCAAAAACACCAGCAAATGAACAAAAGAAACCTGCTGAGGTAAGAACTGGGGTTAAAAGGTTCATTACTGGTAGTTTTTAGTCATGTCGTTTTCATGTTTCTAAGCCTTGAAATAGTGAGATTTGAACCTAGTGCTGGTGACTGCTTTTGTCACCTGTCAAAGTCTCTGTGAACCTGTGTTTCCCCCACTGTGTGAATATTATAGGAGCTCTGGTGTTTGATGTTCCAAAATGGCTTACGGCATTTACAGACAGTAACGTGTAGTTCGTTCTTCCCCTGAAATTTAGTATCATTTTGAAATTGGCAAAAGCTGGAATGGTCTTACGATTTGAGAGCATGGCACAGAGAAATGGTTCGTGTGTATGTGTTTGGGAAGAATACTTTCTTTCTGCTTTAGGATGAAACAGCAAGAACACTTAAGTGGGCAGGATATGTATAAGTAGTGCTGGCTCAGCTTCTGCTACTTTGTTTTTTACTTTGACTTTTTAGTTTCAGTAAAGTTTCTTTTTGCTCTGCCATTTACCCCTGTAAGAACCCCAACACCTATCACGACTATCACTGGACCTGTGTTGACCCATTTAATAAATTTGCATTTATGCACAATGCAGTGCTCAAAGACCTTCTGTCAGCTATTCCACTGGTAGGCTCTCTTTGTGGAAGATTTCTTGGCTGTCTTGTCCAGGTTTTATGTTTGCTGTCTTAAGGGCTAAAGTCAGATACTAACTGCAAATAGGATAAGTATTTCTTGTAGCTCATTCCCCTTACTTGTTGTCACATTCCCTCTGAAGGAGTCCTCAGAATTTTAGTATGACTGTTGGTGCCTGAGGTTGCTGAATGAAGACTGACAAAATCCACTTTGTTTCTGTAGAATTTAAAGTTAAGTCCCAGAAATTATTGTGTACTATACCAGCATCTTTCTACCTGTGTGGTTACTGCTGTGCAAGGTTGCATGAACTATAGATCGTGCTCATATAGTGAAACCTATTCAGCAAACATACTTCATTCTTCTTTTCTAAATGCTGCTAACTAGATGGGCTTGGTTTGGCAAGAACAAGGAAAATGATACAGAACATGTCCTTTCTTTGGAAGCTTAATTTTTTTTTTACAGGTTAATTGAAGAAAACTCACTGATTCATTTCTAAAATACAATCTTACGTGTTTCAAAAAGGCAAAATTGGCTAGAACTAGCTCCATAGTGTTTTATTTGCACCACCAAGAAGGTTAAGAAAAGCCTACCATGCTTTTTATCTTTAAAATGTTCGTATGAGAATTATGGTTCTGTAAAAATTTTAGTCTTAAAAGAACTTGTGGCTACTGAGGTCTTGTAAGTGTCGCTCGTGTGTGCCTAGGCAGTGGCTTTGTTACTAGCCAAGCTGTGCAAATGGGAATTGAAGCACATACACTGCCATACTTCTTGCTGTTTCAGATACACCTCAGTGCTAGTCCCTTACCAATCGCTCCTTTCTACCCAGACATCCAGTTTTCTTCTTATATCTCTTCATCTTAGGCATTGTCCTGTTACAGTTTTCTTTGAATTTGCTGCTTTCTGTCTCTTTGTGCATATGTACCTTATAAACAGTAATTATGATGTGGTCCATGTATGTAGCATACAAATGTTCACTTTACATAACTTCTAGCAATTAAAATTAGGGGTGTTTTCAGTTCCTCCTTTTGAGATCATCCCTGATACTTTCTATTTTTCTGTTCTAAGACAAAATCTTGATCCCTTTAATGCTTGGAAATAAGAAACTTTGGGGAACAAAATCTGGAATACACACTTGAAATTTAAAAAGTGTATTTCATAACATAATCCTTTCAGTAATACTGGAATCTCTTTGTCATCTTTCATTTAAGATCCACCTCCCAGGAAAAAAAAAAAAAAAAGAAAGAAAGAAAGAAATCTCAAACTTTAGAATCTGTCCTCTTCTGGAGGAGTGTCCTGCATACAATATTTAAAAAAACCCTTAAACAAAAAAAAGAAGTCCTCTGGGGAAGCGAATGGAAGGGAAGGTGACAGTAATAATCTGTACCCCTTGTTCCTAAGACTTGTGGCTATCAGCAAGCACTCCTTCCAACCCCTTAAAAAGTATATGCTGGAGAGTGTATTGCATCAAACGCTGTTGTCAGCAGAGCATTGAACTGATTATTTATGCACCAAGTGGTAACAAGGGTGTAAAGCAAAGACTGAAAAGGGACCCCACCACACACCGTTCCAAAACTTGAGTTGTAATTCCACAAGCTTTTTGTAGTAATAGTTGTATTAATATCTATTAGATAGAAATTAAAAAGTTCAGGCTGACAGCATCTTTAGCAAGGCCTCTTTTTAACAAGTTGGCACTGCTCTCTTTTCATTCACCTCTGCTTGCCAGGCAACAAGCTGTTTCTTGAGTTAGTGATGCAGAAAATCTAGAAGGTCAAACCTATAAATAGCTGTTTGGGAATATTTTTGTTCATGGTCTTGATGCATTAATTTTTCTTTCATGCCAGCAGGCCTGGCTTTTTCAGTTAAATTGCGTATGAATACATGGGCTTTTTCCCCTTTCCTCAGCCATAACCAGCCCAACCTGAGTACCGAGGTTCCCTCTCCAAATAAAAGCTTGTGTTTGGTACTCTGACCAACAAGCAAGCGGTGAGTGTGTGTCACTTGCTTCATAGGACTTGTCTGTATATGCCACGGTCCTGCACTTGTGTGACAACTGGCTGCAGCTGAGGACTGCTCTGCCTTGAATTGCCTCCCAGGTGCTTTAGAATCAAGGTGGGTGTGGGAACAGCCTCAGTGGAGCACGAGGTCATCTGGTGTTACTGCCAGGCCAAAAAGTGCAGTGTTACAGTGTAAATGTCAAAGACTGTTCCCAGAGCCTAAAGCAATCCAGAAGGGATGTTATTGGGTTAGACCTGGGGTCCACTTACTCCAATCTCCTCCTTGGAGAAGAAGGTGAAAATAAGGCTATATATATGTACGTATATATATGTAATGATGCTTCTGCAGACTATGGTGCTTCTCTATGTAATGTCAAAAGCAAGGTTGCATCTCCTTATTGGATTACAATCTATCACTAACTACTGAGATGGAGACTTAAAAATTTTGTTATCCAGTTACCTTTAGCATTTACTTTGAATAAATAAGTTTTGTTAAGGTTACAGGCACACCAATAGTATCAAGTCATAGTCATTTTTGAGATCTTTATATGAACATGTTGACCACGTGCCATTTGTGATGTTGCCCCTCAGTGGATTAAAATGTAGACTCGGGGGGCTTGCAAGCCTAAACAGTAGACTGTGTAGGAGTAGCAGGATAGGAGGCATTTGGATGTCTGGCTCAGCATGAGGCCTCTACTTAACAGTTTCCTGTCTCTATGAAAGCTGCAGCAGAAAATGATGGCAGAGTAATGGGAATCATTTTTGCAGGGAAAACGTATTAGCTGGACTGTTATGAATGACTGACCATTTCTTCTCCCTTATGCTAGTGGGGTCACAAAAGTGTAAGAGATCTTTATGACACTCTAATTCATACTTTTTTTTTCGGTCCTGTCTCCCTCTTGAAACTGTAAAGAAGTAGTATTGTGCTTTTATTTTAAACCTTTCCCATGTAAGATGGCAGTATTTTACCTCTCATTGCAAATGGGGTTCTGAACCTCACAGCAAGAGTAGTTTTTAATCCCTCATTGCTGATTGGGACAGCTGTGTTATCATGTGAAATGCAGCTTGTCTTCCAGAAGTAAATGGTCTGCTTTCATTACTTGGGTATGTGAAACTCTTTTTAGTGGCATTGAACTACCACAGAAATCATACGTCTTGATTCTGAGGAGCACCCTGGAAGAGTAGACTCTTGGCAGGAAATGGATTCTTTTTGCAGTTTGAAAGTGGTTGGTTTTGGTCTGTGAATGAATGGGTGACATGTTTAAATCATATTGCTTTGCATGTACCATGCAGAATAAGAGACTGTTACTTTTTTTGTGTATGCTTATCTTAGAAGACTTTGAATTAACTTGTGTAACTGGCGAACGTGCCTTATCCATGAGCTGCTTTTTAGCCTACTTGGACTAGCTGTTTTTAAAAAGATAAGCTGCAATACTTTTATGTAAGTAAAAGGTTCAAACTCATTGGTTATTTTGAGATACTGTCTCAGGCTATTTGAACTCTTTAGGAAGAGGCGACCCAAGTGCAGAAGGGTGTGGAAAAGCTTGCTTGTGAAAGGGTGAGCTATTTTATCTTTGAAGTGAATGAGCAGGCATAACTGTAAAGTATGAATGGTCTGGAAACAGCAGAGCTACAGAGCTTCAGTCCTGCCTGTCCTTGTGATGGAGGAACTCTGGAGGAAAGGCGTCGGGAGGGGGGGAGGGCAGGATTTGATAAATGAGGCCAAAAGTTAGAAAATCTGTAGCAATTAAAAGGATATCCTTTCCATGCATCATGTAATTAGACTGTGAAGCTCGTCTGCTATAGGAGGTTGTTGAGACTATGAATTAAACAAGATTAAAAAAGGAATTGGACAGATGATAGCAAGTACAGATTTTTCTAAATATCTGTATAAATTAATACCCACTTTAAAAATTGATTGTTAGGATTAATCCCAAAATCCAAAGCTTATGTCTGATTAGCAAGCAGAAGGAAACTTGACATGTTCTTGCACATTCTTCTGGCTCATGAGATACTGTCAGAGACATGATGTTAGGTAGGGTTGATTTAGTATCCAATTTCCTGGCTTTTCCTCTACTTGCTTGTAAAAGGAGGCTAGGGAGATTCATGGCTACTTAAAAGAAAAGTACAATATTTCATTTGCTTGAGTCCTGGATAATCCATAAAAGTAGTTTTAGGGAGTAGGGATTTTAACATTAGGATTTACGGCATTGCTTGTCCATATTGTGTGAATGTTTGAGAACTGCAAATTTAATGCTACACTTATTCCTGTCCATCACAGCTTTTTTTTAACATTTTAAGTTTTTCAGTCCAGTTGGTATATGTGCCTGGAACTGTAGTTTCATTTCCATTTTAAAATTTTGTTGCTTTTTATTTACTTTGTTGCCAAAACCCCCTCAACCAACCTAAAACCTAAGCAAACCTGTCTTAAGTTTCCACACTTCTCTATAGTAGGGTGCCTTATTTCTGAAACTTCATGTCCAGATTTTAACGTATTAACAAGAAAAAACTTTACTTCTCCAGGGTGACCCCACCAAATTCAGATTTTGGAGCTTCATCTCCTGTAAATGAGCAGTCTTTTGCACAAAGTGTAAAACATCTGTACAAAGATTGAACTCTTCTCAGATACAATGTTGCTATATGACACTTGTAATAGGTTATATTGGAATTTAACTCTTGTTATGTAAAAGATGATTTTAAGTGTAAACCCGCTGCTCTATGTGTTACAATTTTGCCGAGGACCTGTACTTCAGAGTTACAATAGTAGACTAAGCTTTAATGCTTGCAAGTGCTTACGGGAATCAAAAAGTTAATAGATCCTTTAGAAGGAGAATAAAAAGAAATTATTTGACCCTCAACGTGTGAAAAAACTCTTGTGTAATTCACACTTTACTGTTTCTGGAGCAGTCGGCCTTCTTAGTCCCTAAGCAATGGGCATGAGGAACTGAAACACCTGTTGCTGACTTGCTGGGGGTTCTGCTGGGTGCAGGGAAAGCCTCAGGACTGAAGCAATTAGAAGCAATCCGGGAGTCGTGCTTTGATTGTAACAACAGAGCAATTAACCCGGCATTTACTTAAGCCTTGGAGGTGTGGTTCCTAGTCATGGCCTAGACATCTGTGGCAAGTGGTTTATCCTTGCTGGGAGTTTGTAAGCAGTTGGTCAGAGGACCCGGAAGCTCAGTGTCACAAGAAGAAATACAAGTTTTCTTTTTATTTTTAAAAGACGGCACAATCCATGTATTTGTCCTTACCTACGCATTTGGGCAAGACGAGGTGAATGAGTAGTGACGTCAGTCATCTTCAGTAAAAACTTGCAGAGGGGTACTGGAAAAGGTATTTGACTCATATTTTTTTCTTCTCTTAATGTGGTTTCAGTTTTGCAGTAGTCACGAGCAAAAGGTGCCTGACAGTGTGTGCAGGTCTGATGTTTGAATTGCTCAAGATAGGGTTTGTAGGAGGCTGTTGTACCATCAAGACCCATTCTCTGTTTTCAATGCTAGTATTTTACTGTAATTCCCTACAGCTTTACTTGTATTCTCTCTGAGATCTTTAGTGGATAAGGATACTTCACGCTATAAATAGTGTTCTTTGTTTCATAGTCTTGATTTATTCACAGAGTAAGCACAGCAGGGTCCTGTGAGGAAGATTATATGTTGGATTTTCATAGAGTGCTTCCAGAAGGAGTTTTGAGTTCAAGTCAGACTGCTTTTGGTGAAGCATTTATAAATGGATTCTAAGAAGTTAATTTTCCTTGCACATACTCTTCTAACATAATTTCCAAATAGGACTCAGAAGTCTGAAAAACAAATAAAACATATGGACCGTTTCTTCATTGCACAGCTCCATGATATCATTGTTGCTTGGTGTGTTAGTGCTGTGGGGGGGAGCAGATTTCTGGAACATTTTTGTAGAATTTAGCTTTCAGAGGCTTTAGAGACAGCAGTGTGTCTCTGCAGAGGTGACTAGGAAGTTCTCATTTCCTCAGCAATTCCAGGCAGACTTTTACTGCTTAGCAAAAAGCTAATCTTGACTAAATGGCAAGATCTTCTTCTTCTAGACTTAAGCCTCAGTTCTAAAGCATGAAATATGTAATAGAAGTTCTCATTGAGATGGTTAAGATTAGATTATGATGACAATGATGACTTAAGCAAACACATTTCTGATTGTTGTCATTCACTGAGTGCTGCACTGTTGTCAGCTGAAACTAAAAATTCCTGGCAGCAAAATGAAATGGCAAGTTCAGACCAAGCAGTCTTGCATGGTAGGCAAGGCTAAAACTCTGACTTTTCATGCTTTCAATTGCTAAAAGTATTTTTAAAAAATCCCACTGTCACAACAGCAACTACTGTGGAATGCTCACAGTGGTGGGGTTCACTTCAGTGTGTATGCAGCTCTGCTAGCTGTGGTCGGTTGTAGCTCAGCTCTACAAGACCCTTCTCTGTCCTGGTAAAGAGCTGAGTCTGGTCTCGAGGAGTGATGTGTCTGAATGGGAATACCTTATTAGGTAGACTTGGCATGTTCATTTTTTAGGTATTTTCTATATGTGTGATATTACAGGTATTAAAGTTGAAGGTTTGTGCTTATAGTAAGAAGTAGAACTGCTTTTGAGTGACTGAATGACAACCACTGCATTTCATGGCCTCACTGTAAGTGAAGGTGGTCCTTGCCGAGAGGAGAGTGCGAGCTGTGGAGTGGACTAGCTGTTGTTCTGTGTGCACAGTAAAGGAGCTGCATTGTTTTCAAAGAACTGTCCAAAAAAAACCCAGCCACGAGGAAAAGCTGGCTGTCTAAATTCTAAAGTGTGCGTCTGCTCTTTGTGTAGATGGCTTAGTTGAGGCTGACTGCTGAAGTATAATTTACTTGATTTGTCAGACAACTCTTTTGGGTCCCCTGGGTGTTTTGATTTACTTCCACAACAAAGGAAATACAGAGTGAGTATTCTCATACATTGTCCTGTGAGAGTATTTTACTGTTGGAAGACCCTGCTTGGCCACACGTGAAGAAATGATGAATGATGAGAGCTAGAGATTGTGCTGATTCCAAGTGTCTGCAAGAAATCTTCAATTGGACTTGTCACAAGTACGAATAGGCAATTCTTAGGAAGCCTAAGTCGAGTTTTTGGATCCTTTAAGGTTTAAGCAGTTATGTGTTTACTGGTTAAATTTTTGACCTTAAGTGGTTCATGTACTGTAAATTTTATAAATCTGAAGTGGAGAACTTAATATTGCGGTGTCATGATGGTGTGGTCACTACTAAACAACAGTCAAAAAACCCCAAAACAAGTCCATGCTCCAGGGAGTTTGTGCTCTAAAAATAGAGATGATACAGTTCACATGCATAATGGATGATCAGATTTGCTGCTAAGCAGTGTAGTTAGAATACTGACGCCTTTAATAGCACTTTTCACGTAGTGTTTAAAAAATAGTAGATTTGATATGAAGTACTCCACTTCTATATTCTGTCAGTGTCTTAAAAGGTAGTTTGTAAAGCACTTAGCTCAGATAAGTTCCAAGGAATATCTTTTCTGATAACTAAACCAGTCATTGCACTTCCCACTTATCAGACTTTTTTTTCCCTTCTGGTGTTCTTTGGAATTGTGCCATGTTAGTGTTTCTCGTAATCATGGCTCTGTACCTGTAACGTAGAAAAGTAAGATGCCTTTTAAGTGGCATAAATAATTTAATATTTTATTTTTGGTGTGTAGACATACTGCTTGGGAAAAAAAAAAAATTCTTGTAGTCTTAATGCTTTTGCTCTTGTGATTCAGATTGTAATATAGGTCTCCTAAGTACCTGAGTTTTACACAGAAGGCAGCAGTGAACAGTCTGTTATGAACAAAGGCAGATAACACATTAGTCACAAATATGAGAGCCTTGAGTCTGTGATTTTTGAGTTCTCTTGGTCAGCTTGCTCTTCTGGCAGCCTGTGTGAGATGTAGGAGATAATGAAGTAACACTGAGTTCCAGGTCACCAGCAGCCTATTTCAATACCTGTTTTTAATACAGAGCCTTTTTTAAAAAAATATTTACTTGATGATTTCAAAGAACAGCTGAGAATTTTTGCAGTAGGCATAACCGGTCTGGTGCTGTCAAATTGAAAAGGGTACACGAAGATATTTGGCTCTGAGATTATTTTATTACTCTTCTGGTTATAAAACTGAATTAGTAAGAAGAGAGTTCAACCTGTCACAGCTTACTGCAGGGATATTTCCCATTTCATTTTATTGCCCTTGGAGGATGTGATTTCTCATTACGATAATTCAGTTAATTAGTTGTGATGTCTCCCTAACACCAAGCCACAGTCACTCTTTTGCTTTTATCAACATTAAGCTAGTGCAGGGTATCAGTGGGGGAAAAAAATCAAAAACCCATGAAGGATGTATAATGCCCTCTAGTTAAATCGTATGCACCTGTAGTAGGCAGACACTAAGTAAGTCTTGAGATGACTGATAATCATGCTTATGTGCTTGTAAAAACTTAATCCTCATGAGACAAGAGTCGAATGTTATGGCTGGAGATTTGTCACTGGTGGGTTTGCTTTGTTTGAGGGCGGCGTCTCGTTGTACAGGTTTGCCAAAGGATGCCGGGGCTGGGTTGTGTCGCTCTGCCTGCACTGGGACTGCTTAGGCACAGAGCAACACGGGTCTCATGTTTCAGCAAAGGCAGCTGTTCATCTTTGATCTTGGAGATCCCAACCACTAAAATTTCAAGTGGTTTTAATAAATGAGCAAGTGTCTGTGCATCAGTTTTACCATGGCAACTGCTCGTAGCCCATGATGAATACAACAGTTTAAAGTAGCTAAACTGAATGAAAGTAAAGGATATGCTACCTTGTAAGTAAGTTGGTCTAAAGCCTACAGTCTGGCAAGTAGGATAAGTTGATTGAAAGTGATAGGGTGAAGAGTCTTGAATCAGATGTAGGCCTCCTTTTCCCTCTTCCTGGTCACCTGTTACAGCCTTCATCCTTCTGATTAGCTGTTGGGCAGGAGCATGGTTTTGAATTAGTATAAACCTCTTGTCATAATGCACCTAATATGCTAAGAGTTATTAATATAGGTAGTTTCAAATTGACCTGTTTGTGCTGGTACTCTCTAAAAAAATTTTCAAGTATGTGCATTGTTTCTGTGTAGATTAAAAAAAATACATACTGCTTTCTTTAGCACAATGCTCTTTCTCAAATCACTCTTTTCCCTCTCATGTTTCCTTCAGGTGTTCCGCAAGGATCTCATTAGTGCCATGAAACTACCAGATTCTCACCATGTCAACCCTGATGAATACTATGTCTTTGCGGACACGTGGAAACAAGAATGGGAGAAAGGGGTTCAAGTTCCAGCCAGTCCCGAAACTATTCCACAGCCTTCTCTCAGGTAATAGTGATCAGACACAGATCATGTGCACAAAACGTCAACTCAGAGGAGATGGTCTCTCAAGAGCAGATTGTCCAAATGCAGTCAGCTTTTCTCTGTTGTTATATTTAAATCTTCAATGCAGCAGCCTTCAGACATGTTCTTAAACCACACAAGTGCCAGTTTGGAAAACATGTCTGTGGCACTTCAGCCACAGATCTTGTTCTGTCTGTGCACTGTTATAGTATCTACATTGTGAATTCAAAAATATCTCTTTTTCCAGATTAAAAGCTGTTTTTTCATTTGAGTATGGTGAGTTGAATAAATTACAAATAAACCCGTATCTTGTACATGTTACTTAAAAGGTTTCCCTATAAAGCTTGATAATGTAGAGCGCTAGGCATGCAGTAGTTACTGAGACCTGCTAAAGTTACTCGTTTGTTCATATAATTTAATTTTGGCTATTGTTGCCAAAGCTTAAACACTTTACGTCTTCTCTCACCACAAGTGGCTCCTTAACATCGTAGAAGTTCAGTGACCTCAGTTTCAGGAGATAGATGAATAGTTTTTTGTTCTCTCACACTGTACCTAGACTAGGAAAACATATCAGTGTAAACCTGCAACATTTCTGTGCATGTTTCAACATAGAATTGTTATTACCAGCATGGTCTTCAAGACAAAGATGAATGAATTGTCCAGTGAAAGCGCTGATGCCAGCATAATTTAATTTCCACTGAGGCCATTGTCGGTACCAAGTTATTAAAAATAAATATATTGCATCTTATACTAGCAGTATTATATTAGAGGGAAAAATTGCTATAGATTTGGCTGGACTAGAGAAAAGAAAAGCTCACAAGGGAATGAAAGGAAAAAATGAGCAGGGTGAAGGGGGAGGAAGAATGGCAGAAGAACATTGTTTGTATTAACATTGACAACCCACATTGTCCAGTAAGAATTATGCGGGATACAGCTTGACTGATGCTTCGTCCTCTTTACTGCCTTATTTTCCACGGTTTTTCTCTTTTCCTTTTCCTGTGGAAGGTTAGCTCCAGATATCATGCAGAGCTACTCTTGCATGGCACCACTCCATTCCATATCTCTGGATTCCTTTCATTATATAGGGCCTTTTGCATTGAATTCAGAGAAAGATTGACCTAATCTAGTTTATTTTTTCCATGCCAAAATCAAACTAGTCAAACACTGAGTTTTATCTCTGAAAATAATTGAGAGACTGAGAATACAAATATTTTTCTGCCGTGTTTCTTGGATGATTTTTCTTTCCCCTTTACATTTTTGCTTGGCATTGTAATGTTTCTTGCATAACAAAAATTGTAATGTGGATTTGTAATGTGGATAAAGCATCATTTACAAAAGAAGTGTAGACTGTGTATCCCAAATGGAGAGCAAGGATTTTTCCCACACACACAGACACTACAGTAGAATAAATTAGCTTTCGTGAAAAAGCTGGTATTTTCAAGAAATCAGTTGGTGAGATTTCCTTCTATCATTTAGGAGGAATATAGAACAAAGATTGTAGGGGTTTTGTGATAATACTTTCTGTGGGTTTCAGAAATGCTTCATTGCGATAATAGCATTTGTTAAATTGAAAAACATATGCACAGGCTTACATTTTAAAAAGGATTCTGTATTTGTAGCAAACCTTAGAACATTTTGTGGGAAAAAAATGACATTTACAAAATCTTGTCTCCTTAGCCTGGCTACACTTACTGAATAGTTTAAAATCTGTGAAACACCAGGTTTCTTTGCACTTATAGCCGATATTTCATGTCTTTTGAGGGTGGGTCTTAAAAAGCTGTAACTATTTCTTGTTTTATTTTCACTCTAGGGTTGTAGCAGAAAAAGTGAAAGAAGTACTGTATACACGACCAAGGAAATACATCCACTGTTCCAGCCAAGAACCCACAGAACCAGGTTACATCAACATTTTGGAATTAGCAGAATCTGTGTGCCGCTATGACTTGGATGACATGGACATCTTTTGGCTTCAGGAGCTAAATGAAGAGCTTACAGAAATGGGTAATTTTACAACACGTTCTAATTTTAAAAGCAGCTGTTAATTTCTGCTGTTTGAATTGTAGTCTGCTTGTGAGATCTTTTAACCATTGCTGAATGAGAATTGAATGCAAATGCTAAGAAAAACAGGAGGTAAAAATGCTTAAAGTAAATTACTTGCTTGATCTGTTAATGTTTTATATTTTACCTGTTGGGCCTAAAAACTTCTTTGCATCCAAAATCATGTGCAACTTCTGCAGACTGAAGCGGGAGGGAAAGAGCCCACAGCAGGCGAAGTTAAGACTTCAAAAGTTAAAGGTGTTTTTTTTTTTTTAAGGAAAGCAGATGTTTTAATTTCTTCAGTTTGAACGTATTATTGTTACAAACTCAGAGTTATGAGGAGCTTGCATGCTGGGTTCTCAATAGAATAACTGAGTTTCACACTTGTTAGCCCATTTAGAATCAGCTAAGTAAACATTCTTTTTCCGTGTGAGTTGTTGGTATAGAGGGCTATGAGCAGGAGTGAGTTATGTAAAATAACCTTGGAATTATCACTAGAATAACCAAACTATGGTGTAATAACCTGTATATCTAATATTCTTCCATGGGTGATTGCAGATCCTTTAGGAAGGACAGGTGGACAAAAGAGGGAAATATTTTACATCACCTGGATTTGCTGTTACTAAAAAAGGAAGAATCTCTAATGATGTGGTAATCAACTGCAGTGTTATCTGTAATAGCTATAAAATAGTGGTGACTGAGATCCTGAGGGGAGTGAGGAGAGGAAGCACTTTTTCTGGTCCTGGATTTTAGGAGAGCACGTTTCTACTTATCCAGGTAACTGAGAGATGGATTTGGGAGGCCCCTCTGAAGTACGGAAGGATATGGATGTAAGAAGTAGAAGCCAGGACAAACTTCCCAGGCATACAGGAATGCTGTTAGCAAAACCTGTCAGCTTTTCGGGGGGGCAAATCTCCGTCCATGGAGATTTTCAAGATCTGACTAGACATATCACTTGAGCAACAACCTTTGCTGGATTTACTGTTGACTCTGCTTGGAGCCAGGGACTGGGCTGAAACCCTCCAAAGGACCCTTCCCACCTGAATGATTCTGTAATTCTTTTAATTCTGGAAGTGAGAAAATACTGGGGCATGAGAGAGAAGGGTTTAAGAGCAGAAGGCACTTTTTAACTGCAGTCATTTATCTTTTCTATCTCCATGTTTATCGTTTGTAATGAGGATTCAGAATTAGTAGCCTTAGTTAAAATATTATAGCCTCTGCTATCAATGGTTCATGAATGTCCCAGCAGTCAAAAGTCTGAGTAAATTGTGAGCTGTGAGCATCATTGTTATTTTTGGCAGATATTTTCATAAGATGCAGTTGGGAGATTTCTTATAGCTATGAGCATTGTAGGGTTTCTTCCTCAGCATATGTCCTGAAGCTGCAAGCTGAGGACCAGTCTCACAGCAAATCCTTTCTAAGTGGTCCTGCTTATGCTGAGTTTGATTAGTGGTGAGTGTATATAGCATGACTAGTGTTCAAGTGAACAGATAGTATGGATTGCAACAGTATATTTATCTGCTATTCTATTTTAAAAAATGTAACCAAAAAAATAGAAGAACTTTTCATAACTGTCGTGCTTTGATCACTCAAGTAGTGTACTAGGTAGCACTGGGTGGTACGACTTCTGTATTGTTATAAGATATGAAGTATTCTTGGTAAGTTTTACTTCTTAGGGAGTTAGCCTTCAGAAGAACTTAGTGTGTGGGTTTTGGATGTCATTAGTGTTTCTTAAAGTGATGGAAGTGCAGGAAGGGTTGTATGAGAGCCTTTACCAGTTATAGCAACTGCTGTCTGTCTTTTATGTTGTAGTGTTTTCTTCAAGGTTTGATTTTGTGGTTTATGTACAATTTAAACTTTTACTCCAGTAGTAGTTCTACTTATATTTATAAAACAATGCTACAGTTAGACTGTGAGTGAAAAAGCTTTTCTATTTTTCTTTCATTTTTAGGTGCTCTGTCTACTGCAGTGGTTGCTAGAAGTTGTCTTTTTTCTCTTCCTGTTTCTCTGACTCAATCAGAAGCACCTGACTGCCCTCTAATTCCTTTTTGGTGTTGTAGGATGTGGGCCCCTGGATGAAAACACAATGGAAAAGACAATTGAAGTGCTGGAACGGCACTGTCATGAGAATATGAATCATGCCATTGAGACTGAAGAGGGGTTGGGTATCGAATATGATGAAGATGTCATCTGTGATGTGTGCCGGTCCCCCGACAGTGAAGATGGGAATGACATGGTGTTTTGTGACAAGTGTAATATTTGTGTCCATCAGGTTAGTGCCTGCAAGAAATGTTGACACCATCCCATGGTCTAAGTTTACCTAGGCAAGTGTGGAATTTGAACTGGTATTAAATGTTAATTGCAGGACTTTGTAGTTTTCTACATATGAAGCATCGTGCAATACTAAGGTGAATTTTTGGACCCTAACAGTTACAGTAGATTAAGTGGCCTAGCATAGTTAATAAGTGGACAGCTGCAGTCTAACAGGAATGCAAAATGTGTTTTTGGGACTTGCAAGTACTTCCTCTGTGACCATAAGCAATTTTTCCCATTATGACTAAACCTGCTTATGAAGATAAACAGGGCAGGAAATACTGGCTTGCCTATTTGTGAGAAACCCAAAGACCACTTGATTCAGGACTGTCCAGATTTAGCCATCTTAAACCACACGTGGCACTTTACAGAGTGATTTTTTTTTAGACGGCATCAACACCTGCAATAACCATGCTCTTGATCTGAATGTTGCTCACATTTATAGTGTTTCAGAAGTAGCCAAAACTTTACACTGACTGAGCTCAGTGTAGTCAGGCAGAGGTATCAGAAAAGGGATATGAATCCTGTGGTTTCTGCGCATCCTGTTCTGCAAAGGGGTTTTGCTATAAGTTGAAAAGAGACCGAGAAGGTTTTGTGTTTTTTTCTTTTTCTACTGACTGCGAGCAGTACTCGGAAAACATATCTGGCTGAAAAAGGACCTGTCATCTCCTTACTCTCAGTGGGCTGGCTGCCAGCCCAGCTGCTTTCCTGATCTGATTCACCGTATGAAGCAGCCACGTGAGCCTGAGTTGCCAGTAAGGTGGCTAGTGACAGGAGTAGGACCGGCAGCTGGGCTGCCTGCTTCAGTCCTTGCTCGTGCCTGTTTAGAAGTAATGATGGATTTGCAGTCAAAGGGCCATGGTTGCCTGCTGACAGCTGAGCTTGAGCTGATGGTCTGCTGCCTCCTTGCCCCTCATTCTTCCCCACACTGAATCTGCCTTGAAACCAACTGGGGAACATGTCTGGGCTAGAGCTAATCCTCACAATAACAACAACTCATTTGATTTTTAATCTCGATCAGCTTTGGTTGAACAAGTAGCCTCAGGTCTGTTTGTCATCACACGGTTAGGAGGTGGAGGGCAGGAGGAGTGTGAGAAAATTCCTCCTTTGTGGTACCTTCTTGTGCTGGCTCAAACACGTTGTGAAATTACTGGTTTGGTAGTCTGGGCATCCTCCACTTATTAGTTGGTTTAAATTAGAAAATAGTTTGAGTCCATTTCCAACCCCCTAAATGTGATCTTAGGTGTAATGCCACTTCTGCTGTAGTAACAGAAAGAATGTTGGTGGTAATGTGCCACAGAAGAGGAAAAAGCCACTTGTAAAATTTAGATTACAGCTCCCCCTGTTGGGCTTTTGCAACAGTTGTCACGTAAAAAAAGCATTTAGGTTAGTCAGTCTTTTCGAATTTAATTCAGAAAAGTCCCCGTTTCCACGAGCCTGACATAAATGTGCAGTGTTTTATGATATTGCTTCATATTAAATACTTAAATACTGAGATCTTAGAAGGCTGAGAAGGCAAGTGTGGGAATTTTATATTAGATTTAATCTGAAAAAATTGTTCCAATTAACGATCCTTTTCTGTTGAGTCTTCCAGTGTTACTATTCCCAGAGATGGCGAGGTTTCCTCTGAAATCCACCCTTTTGATAAAAGTTTTATTTGGAGCATTTGAGTGGAATTAGGCCTTGGTGGCAGCCACTTGTTTCAGATACACTCAGCTTAATAGGTGTATGTGTATGTACAGTAGGATCCATCGTGGTTCCATTACGAACCATGAAGAATTTGAATTGGAAAGAATTTTTTACATTCTCAAACCTAGGAAAACTTAATAAATTTCTCATTTTCCACATGGTTAAGAGCAATACTTGGGAAATAGGCGTAAAACCCAGCACTTCATAATTTCAGTACATGCTGTAATTTATATTTGAAGTAAAAAACAATGCACAGAACTGTAACCACAAAAGTAAGTTAATGTTGCAGGAAACTTCCTTCAGTCCAACAGCTTATATGCCTTCACATCTAAATAGAACTATGTTAGAGTGTAAAGTTCTTAGCAGTAGGAAATTGAGATTTTAAAAAGTCTTAGATGCAGAAGGTAACTTAAAGAAATGTCAGTGTTGTTTGCTTTGGAAATTTAAAAATTATTAAAAGGAAAAGAGAAGGTTCTTAACACCGGGGCTGTTGTGCAGTCACAATGGATATGCTTTACTCTGTAAACAAGTAATACCAGCACACATTCTAAAAAGGAACCAGGGTAAAAAGATTGCTTTTGAGGCTGTTTATCTCTTTGATCACTTGACTTATTTTAAGGTGAATAAATCACAGAAAGATTAAGTGAAGTCCAAATTTTGCCTTTACTTTTTGAAAGCTTTGCTCTGTATGAATATTAATGTTTGTGTGTGAAATAATTTCAGCATAATGATTTCAATATCTGTTCTCCAAGGCATGCTATGGAATCTTAAAAGTACCTGAAGGGAGCTGGCTGTGTCGCACCTGTGTCCTGGGAATACATCCTCAGTGCCTCCTGTGTCCCAAAAGAGGAGGTGCCATGAAAGCTACCAGGACAGGGACCAAGTGGGCACACGTGAGCTGTGCTCTTTGGATTCCAGAGGTAAAAACCTAATTTCTGTCTCTGTCCTCCTCCTTGTAGTTCCCTCCTCTGCTTTTTTGGGTTCTCGTGATTTAAGGTATCTGTCTGCCGTAATGCTGGTCTTTACTCTGATGGGTCTGTACAGTCTGTAAGACTGGGAGGGAGTCCAGCTTATGTTCCATTAATGAGTCACTTTGTCACCTCGATTTACTCAGCAATCACTTCTTGGTGTCATTATGGTACCTGAGTGACCTCTGAGAAAGGGTTACTGATGTATGCCACATCTTACAAATGCAGCTTTATTCTCTCTTGTTTTTGATAAATTTGTGTGCTCAGATACACATATAATTTGCACAAATACCTCTACTTTTTTCTTTGTGTATTTTTTTAAAATTTAATTTTTTATTATTTATTTAAAGAACCCCCTTTGGCATTATTTCTGTAGGATGCATGCCAAGATTTGTAGTTAAGGTTTCTTTGAACTAAAATTTTTCTGAACAGTGGGGGAGATGTGACTTTTTATCTCTGTTATATTTTATAAGTAAAGGCTTTCTTGATATATCCGTGTATACATATACGGAGAGTTTCATTATGAAGTTTTACACTTCATTTTGAATCAAGTTTAGCATCACGGTATAATCCTGTAAAATGGAATGTTCGCTTGGGTATATGGAGTTTGTGCTTTATTTTGCACTTGGAATATTTATGCTTTCTTTCTGGTAAGATTCACAAATCCATTTTGGTGTGAGGCAGTAGCCAGATATGTCAGCAGCGTGACATCAAGGATACTGTATTTTCTGAACCTTCTGTTCCTAAGTGTAGCCAAGCCTCATGCATGTAAAACTTTGAGGAAGATGTTTGGATTCTGGGTATTTTTTTTTCAATTTAGCAGCTAGATGCAATCTGTAATTCCTAGCTGTCTTGGGTATATATCTGCTTTTTAAGGAGGTTGTCTTTGAAGTTGCATTCTTCCTTTCGGGCCTCCTTGTAGTTCCTGGCATCTCTTCCACCTTCAAGGAGAAAGAATTTGAAAAAGAAAACCCACAGGTTTATTTTCAAATTAAAAAAAAAAAAAAAAAAAATCACTTCTCCTCCTGCACTTAGGACGTGACTTGGCTGGAAGCTTTCCTGGCTCTGAGCAGACTGGTTTTCCTAAAAGGTCCTTTCTGCATGTGAACAGCCTTGCTGTTCTCGCTAGCAGAAGAGGAACAGTGAGGTTTAGGAAGCAGGTGAGTGCAGGGCAGGAAGCACACACTGGCTTCCTGCCTGCCCACCTCTCCCTGATGAGGGAGAGAAGCTGCTGGGAGAGCACCCAGGTGGAAGAACTTGAATCCAGCTGCTTCCATAGCCCATTCAGTGACTCCCAAGCCTTGGGCACCTCCTACCCTTCACACCAATGTCAAGTGTGTTGGGTGTAGTGAGGAGATGGTACCTGCCAGTAGGGATTGGAAATGCCTCTTGGATTCATTCTGTCTCTCAGGCTTGTGCATTGTCACTTGTAAAACAATTGAGTCACCAGAGAAACCCTTGTGAATCTCTGCTAAAATGGCATGCCAGTGCCTATCTGGAGGGTCAGTGTGGCTTTACGTGCTGCAGGGGGGAAGAAAGACCTAGAAACTGGAGACCTATGTATGGATGCTTTAGGGGACAGTGTGTATTCTCATATTTTTCCCCTCCTCAAGATAATAGCATGCTGGAACTCCCCTAAAAGAAACAGATGAATTATGAAGTCATTGTCCTTTTCCCTTGTGGCCCTAACAAAGTGGAACAAGGCAGAATGCCGAAAGAAAGGGGCTATACAACATGTCTGTCTTGTACCAAAAGGTTCAAAGAGGCTTTGTGAGTCACCAAGTGTAGTCTAGCATTGTTGCAGTCATTTGCAGCAGGTATTTTCCTTCATTAATTTATGTAGCACTGTCTTAAAATGTTTTTTTCCTTCCTGCCTTCCTTGTGATTTAATGGTATTTAAAGACTTTCTTGACCCTCTCTTTATTGATTGGGATGTTTGAAGATTTTTACTTTCCAAAGTGTACTCATTGTTGGTTTATAACCATTTATTCTTCTGCCTTTACTGTCCTTTAGTGTAAATGTGTGGTCTATTTCATGTTTCCTTAAAAGGCATTCTTCTAATTAAGAAAAGGAAACACTGATACCAGAAAACCTATACCGAGTGTTTTGAAATTCAAAGTCCTTCTCTGCCTTAGATAACCCATTGCAGTTACATCCTCTGTCAGTCGATGTGGTGTTAGCTGAAGCAGAAAATGATAGAGGAAAGATAAAATTGCCTATCCTGTTGTGAGTGGCCATACTCAAGGCACTGGCCTGCCTTTCCCAGCCACTGACGTGGATCTTTGTGCACTGGTGCACCTGTTGGTGACAGGTTAGCAAGGAAGCAGAGGACAGCAGGGGGACGATCGTGTGCATGACAGCTGCAGATAGCAGACTTCACAACCCATTGTTTTCGCTTCCTCACACTCTTAAAACTTCTTCAGAGTATAGCAGTCAAGATGTAACCTGATGCAAGGTGAAGAAATAGAGAAAATGGCTACATCTTAAGGCAGTTTCTGCCTTGGGGTGGGAGTTTTTGGGGAATGAAGAAGTTGGCCTGTTTGCTCTCTGGATCCCTTTTGAGTAGCAAAGTTCAAACAGACTTAGCCTTGACTTCTCTGAATATCAGAAACATGCAGATGGCATGAAGCCAGTACAAATAAGTTGCACCTGACTCAGTAAGTGCCTCTTTGTGCTTTTACAAAGTGGGGTAATATAAACAGCCAGCATTACAATCTGAATGGGCAGTATTTCCAGTATAAATGTTTCTTGACCTCATGAGTTTCCTCTGGGGAAGGAGCAGGGAGAGCATTAAAGAGGGCAGAGAGGGACAGGGAAGAGATCTGTGTCAATTCCAGCTCCTGCTGGGAAGCACAGTGGAAAGCTGGTATTACTCAGTCTCAAGAAAAAATCACTGAAGATTCTGGTTTCTTTTTGAAAAGAGTGTAGACAACCTGACAAGTTGATAAAATCCCTTAATTCCTAAAGGAAGTCTTGCCTCTTAGTGTAGTGGTAACAGTCAGTCTTTGTACAATATTGTTTCAGAAACACCTGCATGACTTGTAACCAACTGTGTTTTGAGCAAGGTGAAGTTAGGTTCATGAAAGGCTCTTTCCTTTGGGAAGCAAAAAAGCTACGTTTGATGATGTTTAAAAGTGCTGGACATGATTTGTTGAACTGTAGGCATTTCAGGGATAGCCTTGTCAGTTTTCCACCAGTTTACAGGAAGGCCACAATAAGTTCGATTACTTCTCATCTCTACCTGATGAAGGCATCACATATTGCCTAGTGTTCTTCTTGTCTGGTAAAACCTGAACCCTCTCTAAAGCATCTCACTGTCTTCCTAATGAAGACTTTCAGAAGTTCCACGCAGCAGATTGACTATATTCCAGAAGATTTGGGCTTGCAGTTGGCAGATGAGAGGGTGAAGTACTGTAACAAATATATATCTTATTTGAGTCAATTTATTCATTAATTCATGAACTGCTGGTCAACTGTTTTTTTTAAATGTGGAAATGATGAACCAAGTTATCTCTTGAAAAGCTGTTTTTTCCAGCTACTGAAATGATCTTTAAAGCAGTGCATGATAAGGCGAGAGTAGCAAAAATACTCTGTTTGAGCATAGCAACTATGACTTAGCACTGCTATCTTTGGGTAAGTCTACCTCACTGAGGAGGTCTACTGAAGAAGAACCTTTCCTCCTCAGGGATTAAGCAGGTTTTAAAATGAATATGTGCATCAAGTCATTGATGATGTGCCCCCAAGGGGAAGCTGGGAAGTTCCGCTTTGTCTATTAGCTCTTGTAAAGTCACTGTTTTAATTATCATGTGTTAAACTAATTCATATAACCTGGATGTCCCTGTGTGACTCTTACTGTGGAGACAATCTGTGAAAATTACTGTAGCATAATGCTCTTAAAGTTTAAAAAACAAAACAAAACAAAATAATTGTTCAAATCTCAACCTTAACTGTTTTTCTTGTGTTGTGGTCCATATCCCAGCATGGGAGCAGCCAGATCACCAAGGGCTCACTCCACTGGCAGCTGAAATCTTTTTGCTTATCTTCCAGCTCACTCAGGGATAGAGATCGGGGAATTATCTTTGGCCCTGCCTCTTCCTCCTGTTCTGAGGGCTCTGGTTCCTCTTCATCCCTCACTCAGCAAACTGATTTGGTCTTGGATTTCTAGGAATGACTGCTACCAGCTTGGGTTGTTTCTCTGGTTCAGCTGTAGTTTGAGTGGCTTTGGTGGCTGTTGGTCTGCTTTCCTCCTCCTCCCCCCTGAGGGTGCTGTCTAGTAACAAGCAGTGTCTGATAAATAGTAACCAGGGCCCAGCACATTGCAGCTCTGCACCTCTCTGGAACATCCACAGCATTTTTCTTTCACATGTTTTATCACTTTAACAGTGTCCTGTAGTTGGTCAAGAGTGAACTTCAAAGCATTGGAGGAGAGAAGTCCTCCAAATACTGGCCCATGCCCTCCTACATTCCATACCACTTATGACTATCCACCCTCAGGGCAGATCTCTAAAAGACCTTCCTAAACTTTTGTAACTCTAAACATGGTGTGGGCTGGGCTGAGGAGACCTGGCAGACTTAGCAACAAGATAATGCTTTCCTTAACATTCAAAGAAAATTAAAAGTTCTCAAAAGCTGTTGTAACAGGTCTGAAGGAGGTAAAAAGGGGGTGAAAAGCTGGGAAAAATCATCCTCCTCTGTTCTCCCCACAGACTGGGTACAATTATTAATGGACTCAAGAGGTAGCGCCCAAGGTAAGGGCAGGAGAGCAACACTGAAGACACATCCCAAACGACCGTCCTTGTCCTTGATGTTATCATGACATAGGCTAATATCACACAGTACAGCAACAAAGCAATCCTGATCCCTCTCCTTGCTCTCAAAAAGAGCACTGCGATGAGCTCATAGTGCATATATGGAAACATATACAGGGTTAGGTACCACACCCTCATGAACAGAGCAGGCAACATTGTGACCAGTGGTTCTGTACCTAATACAGCAAATGCTTAGATAAACTTTGTTTCTAACCCACTCTGGGCAGATCTGTTGTTATCTCAACCTTGTGTGTCCCACATTGGGTGCCAAATAAAGGCTGTCACGGTTTAGGAATGGTATTCCCCAGTTAAGTGTTCCCACTGAAACACTCCAAACCATGTACCACTTGCTCACTCCCCCTTCCTCCTCCCTTTCCCCTGCAGCAGGCTGGAGAGGAGAATTGGAGGTACCAAAGGTAAAGATCACAGGGTGAGATAAGAACAATTTACTGCAAACAGCAATGGAAGAAGAAAAACAAACAAAAGATGGAACCAGCGCTTACCCTGGGTAAATCACGTTTACCCTGGGTAGAAGAGAGCCCTTGCCCCTATCCCCAGAAAATGATGTGAGGGTGGTATAGAATAGCCTCTGGATCCTAGCCATGCCCCCTCCTAGCTACTGCAAAAATTAACCCTATCCTAGCCAGAACCAGGACACTGGTTCATAACAAAGAATGATGTCAGTGACTCAAGTGTTTTGAAGAATTGCAACTTTGAGCCACCAGGTTAAATTAGTATCACCCACACTATTGTTTGCACGTGAGATCTTTTGAGGTTCCTTGCTGACAAGTGTGAGCACATGGAGATCTCGCGGCAAGAGAAATGTGAGGATGTTTTTCTTCTTCTGGTATTAATGGAGAGCTTGTTTTTATTGCCTTGGTAACTGTTTTCCATGCTGTTTTTTTTTTTGTTTACAGGTTAGTATTGCTTGCCCAGAAAGGATGGAGCCAATCACAAAGGTGTCTCACATTCCACCGAGTCGATGGGCTCTAGTGTGTAGTTTATGCAAACTGAAAACTGGTGCTTGCATTCAGGTATGTGCTTGTCCTGTAGTGACTCTGCAGGGTACGTCTATGTCACAAGGGCAATTTTGGTATTGCGTTTTGTTCTTCCAGTGTTCAGAAGTGCTTTACAATGCAGATGACCAATGCAGTAGATATCTACTTCTTCATAGCTCTTTTCTATCAAATTAGTTGACTAGCACAGAGATTTAGGAATTAGCCGGGATTGCCTTCTTTTGAATGAGGCTGAGATGTCTGAGAGCCACTACTATGTGCATCAGAGATGGACAGAAAACTCCTTCTGTTGAACACTTTGCAAACAAGAAAATACTAAATTTGGTGAAACCAACGTCAAAGGCATCAACAGATATTTTTAAGACTGTGTAGAAAATAGGGTTTTGTAGGAATGGACTTTCATGTTGTTAAGATAATTACGTCCTTCTTTTCTGGTTTGTTGTTTCATTGTTAGTAATTGAGGGGTTTTTGTTTTATTTTGTCTGCAGTGTTCTGTGAAAAGCTGCATCACTGCCTTTCATGTCACCTGTGCCTTTGAGCATAGCTTAGAAATGAAGACTATCCTGGATGATGGGGATGAGGTCAAGTTCAAGTCGTATTGTCTAAAGCACAGCAAGAACAAACAGAATTCGTTGCCTGATGTTGAGGAGCACCCCAAGACCGTGTCAGAGCAGAAGCAAACAGAGAGTGAGAAAACGAGTTTACGAGCCCAAAAACTCAGAGAGCTGGAAGAAGAGTTTTACTCACTAGTTAAAGTGGAGGATGTTGCAGCAGAGCTGGGCCTTCCTAAACTTGCTGTAGACTTCATCTACAATTACTGGAAATTAAAGCGAAAAAGTAACTTTAACAAACCATTGTTTCCTCCCAAGGAGGATGAAGAAAATGGCTTGGTGCAGCCAAAAGAAGATAGCATTCATACCCGCATGAGGATGTTCATGCATTTGAGGCAGGACCTAGAGAGGGTAAGAAATTAACTGGTAAAATTTTGAAAAACTATTTGCAGGTGAGCAAGGTCTTTGTTTGTGGATGAAAGTGGGAATGGGGAAAACAAAGGGAGATGATTTTAAAAATAACTATTTAAAAGATTTTAAAAAAAAGTAAGGCCTTCAACTTCAGTTTTTTGATATGCTGCACTGCCTGCTGCAGACCCAGAAGTTGTCCCTTTATATATTTTAAGATGCATGTTTCTGTGCATAATGTACATGTTTGGTAACTGACTCTCTGATTTCAACTTCAATTGAATAAATGTTTAAAAAAAGTGAGGTCTTTTAGCACTCACCTGCATGGTTTGGAGTCAAGTAGGTGATATCCTAAGTGATTAAATTCCATGATGGCTTTTTGACTCCACACGCGCAGAAGCAGAATGCTGGGCCTGTACTCCTACCGCTTCCTGTGACATCTGGTTCAGGAGCCTTAGTCACATCTCTTCCTCTGGTGTCAGGTTGTCCCAGGTAGCAGGCAGACCATGAGCAGCATTACTCTGTAGACCTAGGTGTTCTCACTGTTTGTAGCTTCCTTAGGTCCTACAGATAATTAGCGGTCTGAACGTAACCCACCGTGTCTGCTGCTGCTGCTCATGGCTTTACTGAGAAGGAGGTAAAGGAAGTTATTTTTTTGTCAGTAGCTAGCTGGGTTCTTACCAGGTTGCCAGCTAGACGGTAGTTTGGAAATAAGGAATCCATCAGCAAAAATCAGAGCAGGGATATATTAGGAAGGTGTACAGAGTGCATTTTTCTGGAAGCTGATGGAGGAGGAAGCCAAACTTGTTACCATTCAGAGGCTGCCAATTAGGTTGGCCTGTTGGGTAGTGGTCAGCTGCAGTTTTCAAGTGCTTAGAGATAGGTAGGAAGTGTAAAAAATAAAATAGATGTGCTAAATATGATGAGCAGAGGGGTAGCAAAAGCAGGAGAGAGGTAATAGTGTTGTAAGAAAAAGGAGAAACAGTACTGGGGAGAGAAAAACATGAAAATACAGGGAGATGAGTGTTGGAGCCAAGATTTGTACTTGTCAGTGGAACTGTTGTCTTGAATCTAGTCATAATCAATCTCAGATCTTTTCCAGGACTACTCTGGATATGGAACCTTATTTTAAAAAATAATTAAAACCCCATATGGTGCTTCAGATGGAGGGCTGGTGTTTTGGGGTGGGTCGTTTTTTTATTTTTCAAGAGACCATTTCAAGCTTTTGTTTGATAAATATTTACTTTGTTTCAAATTTTGTTGAAATTGATGCCCTTGTGGAGGTGATTCACAGTTTAAAATGCCTGTCTCAAAGTTTTTGAACTTCCTGTGTTACAAGGTATTTCTACTCTGTTTTATTTTGGGATAAGTATAAATTTGGGAATCTTGGAATTTTGTTTTGGGGTAGAGAGGTACCAAGATGGAACTGAATGCTGGGGAAGGAATGTTTGGCAGATACCTTTGAACCAACCCCTACACTGTTTCTCTGTTTTGAAAGCACTTTAGGTGTTTATCAAGAATTTTCAGTGCCTCTTCCTATTCTGGTTACATTCAATGAAAATGTTGCTATTAACTCAAACAAATAGTAAAAGTAGAACTGAATCACAGAACGGTTTGGGTTGTAAGGGACCTTAAAGACCATCTAGTTCCAACCCCCTGCCTTGGGCAGGGACACCTTCCAGTGGACCGTGTTGCTCAAAGCCACATCCAGTCTTGATCCCTTCCAGGGATGGGGCTCCCATAACTTCTCTGGGCAAACTGTTCCAGTGCCTCGCCATGTTCACTGTAAAAAATGTCTTCCTTATGCCCAAACTGAACCTACCTTCCTTCAGTTTAAAAGAATTGCCCCTTTCTCTGTCACTACAGGCTCTCGTTCTCTTTCTTATAATCCCTTTTTGTATATTGAAAAGCTTCAGTGAGGTCTCTCCGGAGCCTTCTCATCTCCAGGCTTAGCAACCCAACTCTCTCAGTCTTCAGAAGAGAGAAGTTCCAGCCCTCTAACCATTTTTGTGGCCCTCCTTTGGACCTGCTCCAACAGGTTCATCTTGTGCTGGAAATGCCAGAGCTGGATGCAGCGTTGTGGATGGAGTGTCACCAGAGCACATTGGAGGGACAGAATCACCTCCCTTGACCTTCTTTCATTCTGCTCCTGCTGTAGTCCAGGACAGGGTTGGCTTTCTGAGCTGCAAGTGCACATTGACGAGTCCTGTCCAATTTTTTACTGATCAATATCCCCAGGTCTTTCTTTGCAGGGCTGCTCCCTATCCATTCATCCCCCAGCCCACATGGATCCTGGGTATTGCCCTGACCCAGGAACAGGACCTAGCATTTGGCCTTGTTGAACATTAAGAGTCAATGCAATGGAGTCAAAAAAGAAACTGCTAAATGGGTCAGCCAAAATGAAAATATATTCTGTTGTCTTGTGAAATGTATTCAAGGTGTGTACTGAATTGATAATTTATTAAAAAAAAAAATTTAAAAGAAATTGATAGTTATGTATGTTCAGTAATATCCACAAGAACTTTGCCAAGGGATTCTGCACATACTGTTGTTTTGATTTTGTTTATGATACACTTTTTAAGCTATGTCAGGATTAATTTTCTTATTGCCTATTAAGTCTCCTCTTATTCCTCCATAGGTAAGAAATCTCTGCTACATGGTAAGCAGGAGAGAGAAACTGAAGTTGTCCCACAGTAAAGTACATGAACAGGTCTTCAATTTGCAAGTCCAACTCATTAATCAGGAAATCGCTGCAGGTAATCATATAAATGTAAAATATTTACAAATTCTGCCTGTATTTAAACTAGAACAGTGTGTTCTCTGTATGTTCCTGCATAGTTTTTAACACATAAAACTGCCTTGAAAAACTTTCCCCAAGTACTCCATCAGTGGAAGTAACAACATACAGAGAACTCTTTAATCTCTTAAAATGTTTACTTGAATATTTCTTTATTTTTTTGGCTGTTTCTGGTACATGCCTATTGCTTATTAGTCAGTGTGGTAACCAGATAGCAGAAAGGAGCTGATGGTGATCTCTTAGGTTTTTCCTTCCTTGGGCTGCTGGCACTTGTTCCCCACAGCAAGCTCTGCATTGGTGCTTAGTTCTCCAGCTGAGAAAGCTTTTTTTTTCTTGCTGTCAGAAGTTGTTTCCTTCAGGCAAGAGAGAAGAGTGACTGATAGGAATCATTACTGTTCTCGTGGTGCCTCATGAGCCAAAAAGGCATTTCTTAGCATACCATCTACAGTTGCTCTCCGTCCTTCAAAAAGAGTTTAAGTACTCTTGTTATTAATAGTGACTAGCAACTGTTCAGGAATGATGAGGTGCCAAACCCCACTGTGCCCTTCACTTTTGTAGCAACTTTTTGAAATAAGGAGCACAACATTTTGCAAGAGGAGAATATGCTTTACAGTGTAATTACTGTGGGGTTTTTAATAGGGAGGGCAGCTGTTTTTCTATGCCCAGTTAAGATCTCTCTGGTCTGTCAAAAACCGTATTTTTAATGACCAGTTTAGGGTGAAGTCTTTGTGCTTTTTTTCTCTACCCTTAAAACATGGATAGGTTTCATTAGTATTGATAAGGTAGATTTTTTTGACCTGTTTTAAATCAGACTAGTACGCTGTGGAAGCACCAGTACTCTGAAGCACTTTGGTTTTGTGTTATTGTATTTTAGTAGAAATGTCTACTTAATTTATTTTATGTCTTTACAAACACAAGTGATTTTTTTTTTAATGGTTATTACAAAAGCTTGGTAACTACTTTGCAATGGGTGCTGTATGCACGTAATATCATAACGACTAATATATTAGAGTGAAAAGACTTTTCAAGTGTAGAGAATTTTATAATACAAAGCAGAGAGTTGAACTAAATCCAAATTGAAACTCAGTTTGAAGCATTGTTTTTTCTTCATCCAAAAATGAATATGAACCTTTTTTTACAGCTTTGTTGGAACTACTTCAGTCATTATCTCAAAACTAGTTCAATTCACTGGCTGAAAGCCCTGTAAAAAGGGCACATTGTTGTTTTTAATGGAAATGCTTAAATGCTTACCTAAATTCCGAAGTGGTGGTTAATTTGGTACAGTTTTTGTTACCCCGGCTTCTCTTTAATGTCCTAAAATAATTTCACGCTAATTGTTTGCAAATGCTTCTTACTGTTGCATGACCTTATAATGGACTATAAAACTTGTTATGGATAAAAACCCAAATTACCCATTTTAAAAATGCTTTTTTTTTTTTTCCTGCTCCCTCATCTCTTTCTCCTGTAGGCCATACCCTGACAAGTGCACTAGAGAACACACTGTTCTACCCACCTCCCAGGATCACCCTAAAGTTAAAAATGCCCAAATCAGCACTAGGAGACTGCAAAAATAACTCTCTGAAGCCTGGCAACAGACCGCTTTCTCCTGACAGCAACAGCACTGTTTACAGCAAACGGAGCGTGCCGATGTCAAAGGAATCATTTGAAATTAAAGCAAAATCCTACACCAGGTATCAGCACGACAGCAGAAGTAATGGGTTGCTGGCAGGGATTGGCAAGCCTCGGAGCGAGGCAAAGGATTGTGGCCCCACGCAGATGATGGAGTTTCACCGGGGTCAGCCGTCTGGGAAGCCTTTAGCGCTCCAGGCTGCCTTGCATGGACAGTCTTCCATTGGGAATGGGCGGGTGCAGCAGGAGAACTCAAGGCTGATGGCCAAGTCCAATGGTCTGATGGGCAGGGCTGGAGACGTGAGCCAGAGAGACAGCTCCAGCCAGACACCCTACGAACAAGAGTCCATGCTCACAGCTCACTTGGCCAGCCAGAGCGGTTTCAGAAAATCCACCATAGAACATTTTAGCCGGTCCTTTAAAGAGGCTACCAATAGTCTAGTAAGGACCACGGAAGATCTCCGGTGCTGTGAAAAGCCAACAAGAAGACTTGCAACAAAAGATCGCTTGTGGAGCAAGCAGACACTTGAAGGTGCTCCATACCAGGACAATGATGGGTACTGTCCTGACTTAGAGCTGAGTGACTCTGAAGCAGAAAGTGATGAAAACAAAGAGCAAGTGAGGTTAAGACGAAGTAGCTCAGAGAGAGAAAGCCCAAGTAAGGACTTTGGAAGAGATTGTCACAATAGAAACAAAAAGAATATGATTTCTCACAGTTCGGTACAAAGGTGATTAGAAGCCCCCACGGGGTAATTCAGCCTTTATGTAGTCCAATGTACCAGTGCAAAGCTCGTTATCAAAGGGTTCCAGAAAATATTCTAGGACCTATGTTAAGAAGAGCTGCAGTAGGGAATGGGGGGAGGGGAGAGAAATCAGAGTAGTTTTGTTCAACTGTGAATTGGTTTGCAGTCTTTGCAAGGCTAGCTCAGTTGTCCACGAAGCCATGTGGAGATCGCGTGTTTTACTAGAGGGTAACATCTGGGAGAGCACGAAGCGGTTAATCTTTGCATAAATTCAGGAACCCGCTTCCCCCTTGCCAGCTTATGTGTGAGGCAGCGTGTTCATGTGAAGTCAGTCTTGTGATGGTGGACAGATTTTAAAGAAGTCCTTGCATTGCTCTAATTTGTTGCAAGAGACTGCAAACGGACACACTGACACTGCATCTTTACAGCACCTGCAGCATGGCTTTGATCCAGCAATGCACTTGCGGATGTGTTAGGAGGTTAAGCATGTGAAAAGTCCTGCTGGTTTCCCCGGGAACGGTTGTGCTCAGATCTCCGAGCACATGCCGGTGTGCTCTGCTGGATCAGGCCCTAAGTGACTACTAAGTGATGATCCCCTTCTGCAGGAGGCTTTGAACTGCAGTGGCGTTTGCAGGCTCCTTGCGGAGGGTGGAAGCAGGCGTCGCTGGCGCTGCCAAACTTGCTGACCTCTAGATGTGCCCCCGTTCCCTGCTTTTGCTGAAGGTTTTGTTTCTCTTCACAATAACTCGCTTACTTTGTAAATATAAAACTTCTAGTACTTCAGTTTTTTTAATCTCTGTACATAGTTGCTTGTTGTGGGATGCACTTGTAAATATTTTACCCAGCTAACAAGTACAGATGGCTAATTTTGTGGATAGTGTTTACAAAAGTAGATGTACTACTTCAAAGAAAAATGCTATTTGACATTTACATTTAGGCAATCACCGGTGATGCCAGGTTCCTCTTGAAACTGAGATTTCTTATCCAGAGGTGTTTTTACCTGGTATTTTTAAAGTAGGCTGAATTTGAAATAATTTTGGCTGAATTTTTTTTGCAGGTGCAGATTTTCAACCCTAGTTGCCTGAACACAGGCATAGGAGCCTTCTGGCATCTGGGTCTGTAAAATTTTAGCCAATCATCATTTGGAATATGGGTTTTTTAATTGCTGAAAATCTACTATTTTATTAAGCTGTTTTTCAACCTCTGGATCAGTTGCTATTTCCCAGTCTAACACATTTTTTGGTGTGCCCTTTAAAATCAATTGTCAAATAGTGACTAAATTTCAGCCAGTACTGAGGAAGCGAGAAGGGAAGGGAATCCCTTTCTGTTTGTTTCAATGACAGGGGGATTTTTGTTTAAATGCAAACTTAACTTCTTGTTTTCCAGATGATGTTGTGTTGATCAACGAAGTAACTGCACTGTTTTTCTCTGAAATGCTGTACATTTCATAAATACCCAACATCCTCTGCCCCCACATCACTGGCTGAAATGGCCCATAGGTTGTATAGGGCATGTCACACAGCTCCTCTCTGTTGAGGGTTCAATTTTGTCTGGAAACAAAAGATGTTCCCTGCCCAGCGTGAAGATGACTATGCAGAATCCAAACAGCAACTTGTTTTTCTTCATGGTTTTAATTTATTGCTTTTAGCTTGGGAAATGGCAACAACATTTTCAGATTTGTTTTAAACTTTGAAATCTCCCTAGTTGCAATAGGACTAGCAGGTCAGGGGCTGGAGGACTCTTCAGTAGTGAAATAATAAAAGAAAAGTATACTTGGCAAACTTGCTCTGTTTGCTTCATGCATCTTATTTTTTTTTTTTTTTTTTACTTTTTGATTTTATGTATATTTGTGTAATTGATCTTTCTAGAGCTGTATCTTCAAAATTATTTCTTTTGGTGTAAATATGCAGTAGCATTTTAGGTTTCCACATATTTTATTTTAATGGGAAATGCTTTGTGTTCTAAGCCATGGGTCATTCAGAAAAAGTAAACAAATATCTATTAATTTGTATTCTGGTTCTGATTCTCTTAGTTCTCCTTCAATATTTATTAGTAATCCTCTCTCACTGGTCTTGAAATTTTATGAAGCTTTTATTGGGAACACTTATTGGGAGGTCAGCAAAGTGTTCATATTATTTTGTGGCTGGAATCATATGACAGAAGAGAGGGAAAATGGTGCTTTAGCAAAACTCAGCGTTTCTGCTCTTCTGGGGTTATCAATTCAACTGTTTCCAGTCTGGGCAATGGTTTTGCTAATTTTTACATGATCTTAATAAACATATGAAGGAGCCCTTGGTTATGTAGTTCTCAAGTATTGTCCCCAAAGTGCATTTGCTAGTTTTTATTGTGCGTTCGGTGGCTAACTGTTTGAAGTATTACCTCTTAACCTTATTTGTCAATTTTTTTTGTGTTTTTGCATTTTGTTTTATATATATAAATATATATATATATATTCAATTTTCCAAGATGGACTCGGTCTTTTTCAGATGTCCCCTTTTTACAAGTACTTTTTCATTAAATTATGAAACTGCTAACAATATTTTCATTTGTTGTGATTTATTCAGGGCTTTTCCCTCTGTGTCTGGCAGGCTGTGAAACTCATCAGTACTGTGTCCATCAGGAATAAATTATTTCTGCAGATCTGGCAATGCTTTAACAAGTTAAGTATCCAGGAAAACCCTTCCCCTTCAGCCTCCCAAAAAAAAGTCGCTGAGCATTAATTTGCTGTGTATAGCAAATAGTGCAAGCCTGGCTTTTGTTTCTGCCTAGCTGAGCAAATGTAGCAGACTGTTTGCTGCCCTGGCCTCACTTTTCAATGTATTTGCTTATGCTGTAGTATGGCTGGTTTTCCCTGGTTGGACAAAGTGAGTTATAGAGGAAGAGCCATAGCCAGGCCTTCTGTCTGATCTCTCCTCTTGTACACCCGCAGGACGTGCATAGCTAAACACAGCCTGCTATTGCCCTGTGTGTGCAAAGGGCAAATCAGTTCCAGCAAGTTCCCGGGTGGATGTTTCATGTCGGTTTTACTTGGACTATTGCTGTAGTTCCCCCTGCTCCCACAGGCCGGTGCTGTGATGTACCTTGCTGGCAGAGAGGAGCTGCTCCCTGTGCTAGAGCAGGGAAGAAGGCAAGGGGAAGAGGAAGGTGGAGAGAAAGGAGTGGGTGTAGCTGCGCAACTGATCCCATAGCATCCCTCGTGCTCTGACCGGCTCTGCAACTGGCAGCATCCAAAAGAGAGATGGGGAATTGGCAATCGGGGTGTTGCAGGCAGCAGTGACCCTCCCTGCCAGCAATGAGTCTGGCAGCGGCAGAGTGAGTGGGAGGCTGAGCAGCCAACGTGCTTGTGGCCTGGTGTACGGGCAGGAGTGACTGAGCAGGTGCCCCAGGCAGGCTGGGACTGGAGCTGGAGATAGGCTGGGTGAAATGGAGCTCAAGTCCCTCAGCTGAAAAGCAAACAGGAGGTAAAAAAAGGGGGGAAAGGCGGTAAAGATTCAGATAGAAGAGAAGAAAAATCATCACTAGGAAGAAGCAGTAAGTGTTGGACTGTCAGCTGTTTTTCAGGACCAGGATTTCTTCTTCCCTGAAGGCAATCTTGCAACAGATTCCAGCAACAGACTTCCTTTTTTGACTTTCTGATTGGCGGCTTCTAATTTCCTGTGCAAATACAGTCTGCTTGTGGTTGGGAAGTGGGAAAGACAGAGCCAAGGAAGGAAATTGGTATACCATTATTTTGGAAACAGTTGCTGTTGGTTTGTAGAGTCTTTTCAAATAAGTGTGGTTAGTGGGTGATAGAAACTTGGGCCAAGCACTAACAGGGGCAGTGTGGTGATTCCCAGCACTTTGATTTCTGCATTTGTGTTTCTGTTCTAAGAGAAATGTTTCTCAGTTAGAATTTGCATATGTAATTTGTAGAATGTTTTCTTTGCACCATGAATTCCAAACCACGGAAGGAGAAATTGCAAACGTTTGGATATTAACTGTAAGCCTGAAACATTCACTTGATTTTGAAGTGGCACTGCTGATGACTAGGCCTGGATGTACAGGCTGTACTGCAGACGCATGATGTGTGTCTGATACTGGGAGGGACCGAGCGTTACCAAGTGTTCAAAGCCTGCCTCTGTGAGCTGCAAAGATAATCCAGCGAAACCACTCATTTTGATCGTTGGGAATTTTGATGATCCCAGTGCTTGTAAAGGTTTAGCACTGCAGGGAATTGACACATCTAGTAGGAAAGCATGCTTTTGATGCGAATTAAGGAACAAAAGGAAGCTGCTTGCACAACCTGGGAGCTTGGCATGCGAGGGAAAAACACCGGGGAAGGGCAGAGATGGAAAACAATGGAGAGCCTCAATGCGGCTTCTTTAGGAAGAAGTGAAGACTTGCAGAATTCTGGGTTTTGGTTTTGTGAGATATGTCGTGCTACTGCTGCTTCTGAACCTTGTGCCTGCTTCAGAGCTCAACAGGCTATTGCCCCTCCTGGGGCACAATTCTGCAACATATCCCTCTTGCAGAGCTGATCCTGGGATAACTGCTGCTAGGCTCTGCTCCTGACCAGGTCAGCACATCTGTAGGGATGTGACAGAAGTGGATTAAAGTGACTGCAAGCACAGCGTTCTGAAAGAAAATGTTGCACAGCAGTGGGGGTAAGTTGTTTGAAAATAGCAGATGTGCATGCCTATTTCTGTTCCTCATTTTAACCCCTCCGCAGATGGCTTGGATAGGTTTGTGACTCCGTGGTTAAGGAGAAGCAGCCTCAGATATTCGCTCATTAGTTTTTCTGCCTCTGTGCATACAGCTTCCACAAAATCTTTCTTTTTCCAGTAGGCTTCTTTTGTGTGGGACAACCTCCTGGATCCACCTTGCCCTGCCCTTTCTCAGGGACTCTTCTTTTGTTTCAGGCTGGGCAGACCCTCCCTGCCTTCCTATTGCTTTCTCAGCAGCCCTGAAGCCGGGTACCTGCCTCGCCTAGGCTGCCTTATCTGATACATTGTTTTAAATCTCTGGGTAGGCTCCATAATGACACCTTTATGGTTTCTTTTGGCTTAACCATCCTGAAGACATTTTTTCCGGTTTCTGTTGTTTTTCCCCAGGTGCTGCCCCACCCGCCCTCACCCCAGCCAGGGAAGAGCACTGGGCAAGGCAGGACACATTAGTGTGGACGAATTATTGTGCTGAGGAGAGATTTAAAACCTAGCACAGCAACAACATTAAAGGAAGATGCTGTCAGGAAATCTCCTGGTCATCTGAAAGGTCTTAAGTCTGTGACACAGACATCAAGATATCACAGAATGGTTTGAATTGGAAAAGGCCTTAAGGCTCATCCTGTTTCAATCCCCCTACCATGGACAGGGACACCTTCCACTAGACCAGGTTGCTCAAGGCTGCATCCAATTTCACCGTGAACACTTCTGGGGATGGGACAGCCACAACTTCTTTGGGCAACCAGTGTGTCGCCATCCTCAAGATATGCCACTCTTTTTATTTTCTGTGTTCTCAGCAACTGCTAGGAGTCCACTGGAGTAGTACCTATAAAAACAAAAGGTGTTATATGCCATTTGGGAAAATGGCTCTGGTTATACCTTTGGAAGTGCAGGCTCTAGTGAGGGATTGAGTCATCAGAGGGGGAAAAAACATCCCTAAACTAGCCCACCCACTTCACCTGAAGCCACGGTGTCTGGTTGCATTCCTTTGTAGTTCCATCTCCCTTATCTCAGAAGGGAGGGCGGTGCTGAGTAGTTTGGGAATCCCTGTCACTGGCAGTTTAGGCTCCATTTGCATCTGGTTGAATAAAGCCTGGCCAAAGTATTTTCCTTCCTTAGAACTGATAGCTCAGCTTTTGTTCTGTTGTCTCCTCTAAAATGGATTAGGGGCATTGTCTTATTCTTTTCCTGATTATTCCTCCTATAACAAGCCAGACATCTCTCCTGGCTTAAGGAAGCACAGAGGCCTAAAACCTGGATGAGCCAGGTGATTTAAGATACTAAGAAGCAACTTGGAGTTTACACTCGTTACAAATGGCTAATACAAAAACCAGACTTTCCTCAAATTGTCTGGTTGAACGTGCTAAGTTAAGCTCTGAGCAGTCACCCTAAACCTGCAGTTAATTTGATTATTTTTGATTTGGACTAGGACAACTTGCATGCCTGTAAGCCACAAACACTGAAAGCACTGTTGCTAAATCAGCTACTTGAATGAAAGATGCTGCCTTCCCTGAAGTCCTGGCTCTCTTGCATGGCCTCTGCTGTGATTGTAATTGTACAGCCGCTGTAGCACAAATCAATGCTTTTTTTTTTTTTTAACCTGAGGCAAGCAAAATGCAAATCCAGGTCATGTGGGGTAGAGAATGCAGAAAAGTAAGGCATTAATGAAAAAATATCTTGGCTGCGTTCTACTAAAGAGTAGCTTTCTGAAGCACCCTGTTGCCCAGCTGCTCCTGGTGCAGAGCAAAGTCCGACTGGGAACTCTGAGATTTGTGAGGCAGCTTCAGGTGGCAGGATCTGGCACTTGAGGGTTCTTCTGTAACAAAGAAGTTGGAGGTGCATGTGTGACAGTGTGAGGGTGTTCATAAGAGACTTGAGAGACTGGCTGCATTGGAAGGGGTCATGATGTTTGCTCATAACATCACAGTCTCAAGTAAGAGGTGTTTTTTCATGAGTTTCCAGCCAGTACATAAGTTAAGCTGAAAGAATTTGTGTAATAAACTGTGATAAGCAGAGGGTACCGTTGCTGGTTCTGTGAGAGAAACTGGACTTTAAAGACTAAATACTTCAATCTGACTTCATGGTAATTTGATGCAATCCTTCTTAGGATTCCCTGTTTGAGATTCTGAATCCATTCTGCATTAACTTGTGTGACGGCGGTGTTAGACACATACATTAGTCAATGGGCACAAGTTTGCTGCTGCCACCTTCTCCTAAGGAGACATTTGCAAACAGGAAAAGGGAGTACTTTGGCAAATGTTTGGACTGTTATGAGTGTTTACAGAATCGTGATCATCCAGACTAGTAAACAGTTGAGACTTCTCAGCAGTTTGATTTCTCCTGGACCTACTTGTTGCTTACTAACAAATAAAAACTTGATCTGGACATGCAAGTCAATTCCAAGAACTATACTTGGCTGCAAACAAGTGCATGGCAGTGCTAACTCTTGTTTTCCAGCCAACTGATTGCAGTGACTGATTTTGTATTTCTACCTCTGCTCTTGCTTGGTGTTTTTTTGGTTTGGTTTGTCCGTCCATCTGTTCCCCCCCCCCCCCCCCCCCCCCCCCCCCCCCCATGCAGTATCATCTGCTAGTGGTGAATTCTCACGTGCCCAAATGGATTTAACTGCAGGATTTAACAGGCTTGCATTGAGGTAGTGACTCTTTGGGCTCCACTGGCCTTGGCTGCACAGTCCCTGCTCTCGGCTGCACCTTGTCCGTCTGAAGAGAAGGCCTGACAGACTCCCTGTTCAGAGGCAGCTGTTAAGATACAGACATCTGATATGTGACATTTGCACTTCATACTAGGCCTAAGCCCTCTCACCTTCCAGCAGAGAGGAGAGGACTAACAGTAGTAAAACAAAAAGAGTAAAGTTGACAGAAGAAAGAATACTCTAAAGATGAAGAAACAGCAGGATCAAGCTCATAAAAGGAGAGAAGAACAACTGTGACTTTTCAGGAATGACCATATGCAAAAAAACAATCTCTTTATAGCCCCTGAAATAATCCACCACCTCTCTTCGCCTGCAGTCCTTAAGGGTGGGGGGATTTTTCCAGCTCTGTGGCACACTGGGCTGTTCTCCAGAACTGCTGAGCATTTTGTGACTGGCAAGAAGTGTAATGGCTTCTGGCAGGCTCAGGGAACCTGTAGGCTGGGGGAGAGTTGTGACTTCACCTTGCAGGGCCTCCTGCATCACAGATCTACTCTTTCTGTTCTTCATGGTTGTTGATGTTAAGATTCCACTTCCCTGCTCCCTGCAAAGCAGGAGGAGCAAGTATATAATATGCCCTATCTCGTGGGATAAATGCTGACCTACTAACCACTTCCTTTGGAAGCCACAGAGGTACTGTGCGTGCTCCCTATCAGTCAGATTTGGAGGCTGCAGAGTAGACACTGTGACTGCAATGCAGTGGGAAGTTCCCAATGGGGAAGGCTCAAGGAAGCACAACCTTTGGCACCATCTCTTCTGTGCTCTTCTTTCCCATAGTGAACTTGTACTGGCAGAAGACCTCAGCTGTTGCTCTTTGTGAAGGCACCCCCCTCCATGGATTCCTCCCTGCTCCTACCTTTCAGCAAGCCTGGATTAGCCATTACAGAGAAGACAAAGCAGGAGTACTGTCCTGTGTAACTAAAGATCCAAGCTCAAAATGCATGGCACAGTTTGTGTTCTAGCCTGGTGCTCGCCGAAGCTGTTAATTTTCTCCCCAGGTGTGTGCCAACACACAGCTTGTTTTGATGCCTCCGAACCATGCTGGCAAATGCCTGAGTCAGCAAGGAGCAGAGAGACTGGTGAGGTGGGTTGAGGGTGTGAGTATCTCCTGCTGCTACTAGATTCAGTAAGCCGTTGCATTGGCCGAGTATCCCAAACAGCCTCATAGGGTGCAAGGATGATGGGAGAGCAGCAAAGTTGGCTAAGCTTCGTAAGAATTGATAATTGTGCTTCATTGTACCTAATGAATTCTTTGCATACATTTTTTTAAACATCTGGATCTTCTTTCCTAGTTGTAAAATGTATGAAAGAAGGACAGGTGTGGCATTTTTTTTTTCTGGATGTTTTTCTGTGTTGGCAGTTGCTGATAATTTGCTTGCCTCAGATTTGAGATGAAATCCTTCTGTCAGCAGAGACAGCAGTAGAGACAGAAAGAGAAAATTCAATGCTAAGCACTGAAGTAATGCCATGCAAGCCTGTAAAATAAAAGCCTAGCTGCTCAGGTAAGGTGACAATAAGTTAATAAATACCACAATAGTTGTCCCTCGAGAGAAGCCTACGGTCATGTAGGCCGTGAACTTTCCAAATATACCACTAAAAGAAAAAAAGTGTGACCAAGTGAAGCCTGGGCTGTGATCACCTGCTTTATGAATAAAGGCAACTGAGTAAAAATCTTTGATAGGAGGTAATTGCCAAGAGGAGGGTATATGTTAAGGAACAGGTAAAATCTGTAACAGGAGTTGTTCAGGCAGCTTATCTGCTAGAAGACCAGGGTGGG
>NW_020955424.1:731152-902224 GCF_003031625.1 Empidonax traillii | reverse complement strand
AGAAAAAAAGTGTGACCAAGTGAAGCCTGGGCTGTGATCACCTGCTTTATGAATAAAGGCAACTGAGTAAAAATCTTTGATAGGAGGTAATTGCCAAGAGGAGGGTATATGTTAAGGAACAGGTAAAATCTGTAACAGGAGTTGTTCAGGCAGCTTATCTGCTAGAAGACCAGGGTGGGTGTTGTGTGATTGCTCGTGTGCAGTGCCCCTCAAATAACGGGGCTGCTACACGTGCCAGCTCGATACAAGAATCTGGAGGGGGGAGAAGCGACTTTTGGAGCAGCCAAGTCAATTCTCGTTTGCGGGGACAGTGGTGAGCCAGCCTGTGCCTGCCTGGTGCACCCCGGGTTGCCAGGAGGAGACACACAAGACACGGAGCAGTGAGACTGAAGTCACTTGACATCACTGATCCCTGCAGTGATGACCGAATCGAAGTCAAAAGGCAGTGTGTCATGGGGTGCTGAAGAGGAGAGCTGGAATTTAAAAAGCACCCTTTGCTTTATGATTTGAGGCCTGGCAGGTGGAGTGGTCATAGCACGGAGATAAGCAGAGGCAACAGAGAACTGCATCTGCAAATTTTGATTCCAGCTGTTTGCCTTGTGCCCTTGGAAGTCGCTGGGGCTTTACAACACAGGGAGTAAAAGAGGGAATGGCACAAAGAAGGCCCAGGATTTTTGGATAACCAGGAAAATGCTGAAAGAGCTGTGGAGAAGGATCCCTGGTGCTGGAAGTTGGGGCCAAGGCCAAAGCGCAGCAAGAAGGCAGACAAAATCCAGGCCTTTTGGGAATCAGCCTCTCGGGGAGCCGAGAAACTTTTTCCACCGCGATTAAGAAACCTCTTCTCCCTATTTTTCCTCCCTGCAGCTCTTGGAGCAGTGGGGGAGCCGAGCCGCTGCTGCTGCTTGGGCAGCCGCCGCTCCTGGCTCCCCGCGCTGGCTTTCCAGCACGGAGCGGAGACGAGCTTCCCGAACTGCCCGGCCTTCGCCCTCCCCGCCGGGCAGGACAGCCCGGCCCGGGCGGAGGGGCCCGCCCAGACGAGGGTACCCAAGGCTCTGCCGCCGCCCTTCTGCCCTCGCCGCTATAAGAGCGGCGGTGGCGGCGGGACCTCTCCTGCGCGGCTGGGAGCAGGTAGGGCCGGCGGCGTGCGGGTGGCCGCGCGTTTTGTGATTGTTTGTTGTTGTTGTTGTTAATTATGCTTAATTACGGTTGGTACGCTTCTCTCCCGTATCCATAGGCAGACGTATAGGTGGACACACACGCGTATGTGTGCACTGCACGGTGGCACCCTCGGCAGCGATGCCGCCGCGCCAGGCGCTCTGCCCGGGCAGCCGGGCGTGCAGGGGCGGGCCCGCCGGTGGAGCGGCCTTGGCCTTTCCCTCCCGCACCCCCGATTTAAGTTTTGCCTCCCTTTTATTACTCCCCCGCTTCTTTTTTTTCTTTTTTTTTTTTTCTTTCCTCCCAGCAGGCCGCTGCGGGGGAGGGGGTGTGGAACTCGCGTTGAGGGTCGGTGACCTTCCCTCCCGCAGGCATGTCGTCCGTCAGGATCGAGTGCGTGTCCAACGAGGGCTGCGGGATCGGGGAGTCGCCCGTGTGGGACGAGAAGGAAGGCGCGCTCCTGTACGTGGACATCTCGGGTAGGAAGGTGTACCGCTGGAGCCCGGTCACCAGGCAAACTCAGGCCATCCCCCTGGGTAAGGAGCCGCTGGAAAACCCTCTGCTGCGTGCGGGACTTGTGTGTTCCGACCTGGCGCCGTGTCCCTCGGCAGCTGCACAGTGCTCATCTTTTGGAGACCTTTCCCTACAACCTCACTTTCCTAGGCCAAGAGGACACTGGGCCTTTGCACAGACACTAGATAAAGGCCAGACTTAGTCCTAGGGACTTTCTTTATGGGTTTGTGCTACTGGGTTATGTTTGATCTACATCTTTTTCCTGTAAGTTGTCCACAGCTAGCAAGTTGGACAAAAGTCCTCTTTTGTTCCACTTTGTCCCAGACGTAAAGTTCTGCTGTTGGTTTCTATGGTAGTTTTGTTCTGACTTGAATGAGCAATGCTCGTAACACTTTCTGTATTGTAAAAGATTTCCAAATAGTGAATTAAGAAGATGATATTTTTTAAGGTAACAGTATCACCAGCCAGAATCTCAGTAGTCTAAGTATTTATTCCAGAGAGGAAGACATATGCTAACTCTCATAAAGAAAGAGTTGCAGGTTTACTGCTGGAAGTGGTAATGTAAATATTTGTCTGGCCGACGACAGCTCCTTAAGTGGTTTCAGTACAATTTTTTCTCATGTTCAGTAACACTTGGTGAAAATCAATTTTGCCTACCCATAAGCTGCTCTCATTATTCACAAGAAATTGATCTGGGCTTCTCTGCCTTTCAAATTACCGTAGTTAGCAGTTTTAAGGTGAGAGAAGGCCTGATATCAATTTGGGAAATGTTTCTTCCCAAACTTATTTCCTCTTAGCTTAGCTGAGAGAGTGTGCTTCTCCCTGCCTTTCCCCCCAACTTGAACTACTCTCAAAAGTGTAGTCTTTTACATATGGCCTCTCTGGAGATGTGGAAAGGATAGAGGCTGAAGTAGCTCCTTTTTAAAAACTTTTAATTGTTTCCTCTCTTTAGTAGTAAAATAGTTATCATTATCATTAATAGCTGTGCTTTTATACCCCCCACCAAACAGCCAAAGAATGTCATACTCAAGTAGTGGGTTTCCAAAGTGGAAACAAAGAGAAAAATTACTCATTACTAAAGTGTGCAGAGAATTACAACAACCACATACTTAGCAACAATGTCAAATGCTCTTTTTAACTCCACAGGGAAGACACACATAACTGTGCCTGGAGGGGAGACCCTATGGTCAGTTTTCTTTTCTGCATAAAACGGTGCTACAAGTAAATCAGTTCCTGCAGATGCTGCTTTAACAAAGCCCTGCAGTGTCACAGTGGACTGAGCTGGCAGCAAGGGCCGAGATGCTTGCTTGCGCTGTATTTGTGCAGTGAACAGTAGGGCGTCTGTGTCCTGATACACCCCTTTCCTCTGCGGTGCTTTGTCAGGAAGATCTGGGATTGTTCTTGTGTAGGGGCATCTGGGGAGCCGACACCTCCAGGAACAGCCAGTCAAGGGTGTGTGATCTGCTGTGCTTGGGGGCTGCTACACCCTGGGTAGGAGGAAGGCCCTGGAGGCTGCCCAGGTAAAAGGGCTTATGTGAGCCATGGCCCCAGGTGTTTTCCTGGGAAAGCAAATAGAGAGTTGTCTTCCCATGTTCTGCTAGCAAAGGCCCTGCTGCTGGTACAGGCAGAAAAGCATTTTTACTGGTGTGGTTACTGGCAATCCAAAGAGCAGCAAAATTACTGCGTGTGGCAGGTGCCACACATGGCTGAGGGGGCTCTGCTGACTCCTGTGCTGGCACAGGAAGAAGTGGCGCCCACTCACCCAGTGTAAATGAACCCAGACCACCAGCAGCCTCAGCAGTGGGGTCGCACACCTCTGGGAGATGGAGCTGCTGGAGTTGAGCTTGCCATCAGGTGTTGGCAGCAAATAGCATTCAGATTTCTGGCAGAGCGGTACCACTGCCAGGGCTGCCAAGGGAAGGAGCATCCTGAGCCATGAGCAAACAGCCAGAAAGTACCAGTTCCTCTTCACAACAGTGGTGGCTGGTGGTAGTTATAAGTAAGTATTTGTGAAACTGTTATCTAATTATACCCTTGCAAAGCTATAAATACAAGAAATGTTTTTTTTTTAAATTAGTAAGTTGGTGATTAGTCCTATGTATATAAAATATTATGTCAGACTTTATTGCCCTACCTAAAGTTATTATTCCTTATATTGCATCTGATTGCAGGCTTTTACAGAAATGCTATCTTCACACTCATTGGTTTTTTTTACTAATTCCTTTATAAGAACCTGCAATTGAGGTTTTATGCATAATAACTCAAGAGAGTGTAAATTAACCATGGAGTATATATGACTTTTCTGTTTCCCTTTAACTCTTAGGAAGCTCTGCCCCTCTTTGGTGTGTTTTTGGTGCTGCTGGAAGCATGTTTGAACTGCACAGCAGAGTGTGGTGCATGGGGGTGGCTCTTCTGCCCAGTGTGGCCTGTCCCAGTGCAGAGATACTCTTGCCTTCATCAATGTAGGAGTGATTTATGCAGGAGCTGTGCTAAACAAACACAGTTGCTCCAGAGCTCTGATGGCAATTGATTTTTCCTTTGTGTGTGGGGCAGAACCCACCTGTTGTAAAAATCCCTGTTCCCCTTTTAATCCCTGGGTTGCTTTTTTTTTTTTTTTTTTTTTTTTTTTTTTTTTTTTTTTTTTTTTTTTTTTTTTTTTTTTTTTTTTTTTTTTTTTTAAGCACCTGGCTGAACCAGGTGCTGGTAATGATTATAGCTCCTGGGAGCAGTGGTAACACTTTAAGTTCCCTGAGTTTATGTCTTAATAAATTGTGATTCCCTTCATAGCAATTTGCTGTATGCATTAAGTATGCCATCTTCACACGACCTGATCAGTTTCTATGTATTCGGACTCCAATATGTTTGTTAGAAAAGTAGGTTGTTTCTCTTGCCTGTGGTTTCACTGAGTTCAGTTTGCATGTCTAAAGTGGGCAGAAATGTCTCTCCTTAGCACATCCCTCTTTTCCACTTCACCCTGTTTCTAGATGCTCCTGTGAGCTCCGTGGCTCTTCGGAAATCTGGAGATTATGTCATCACCCTGGGAACTAAGTTTGCTGCTTTGAAGTGGAAAGAGGAGCAGGTAACCACCCTTACTCAAGTGGACAAGGATAAACCGAATAACCGATTCAATGATGGGAAGGTGGATCCTGCAGGGAGGTATTTCGCAGGTATGCTGCAGAGGCAGTTCCTTCCCTCTAGTGCTTGTTAGGTTTTGGTGATAAGATGCAGTGATCAGTTGCAGATGCAGAAAGTTTTCCTTCATACTTAAGTGGTGGGGATTTTTTTGTGTGTAATCCCACTTACAAATCTATTTGTATCACCTGGCCACCATCTAATCAGGACTGTTTTTTTAAAGAGAGACACACTATTTGGAGTCTGCCTAGTTTAAGACACTAGCTTTGCCTTCTCCCTGTTGGCTGCTTGTTTTCAATACTGTCAGGGTGCCAACAGAAAATACTTTTTCAGTGAATTAGTTATTATATTGTGTGCTTTGTTCTTCATAAATCAGAATTTATAGATTGTATTTCTAAAAACTATGTGACTGTTTATCCTGGAGAAGAGAAGGCTCAGGGGGATCTTACCTGTGTGTAAGTACCTGATTTGGAGGGTGGCAAGGGAGTAAAAAAGATGGAGCCAGGCTCTGCTCAGTGGTGCCACTGATGGAACCAGAGGGGGTGGGCCCAAACTGAAATTCAGCAAATTCTGTATGAATGTAAGAAAACTCTTTTACTGAGGATGATCAAAGAGTAGAACAGGTTGTCCAGGGGGGCTGTGGGGTCTTCATCCATGGAGCTCTTCAAGATCCAACGCTGGCATGAGGAACCTGTGGTGTCTGACCCTTCTCTGAGCAGGGGGTGATCCTGGATAATCTCCAGAGGAGCCCTCCTGCCTCTATGATCAGCTGTGATCCTGTCCTCCTGTTTTTTTTAAACACTGTTCTGTGCATCTGCTGTACAGTTGAGTCCCCAAGCTTACCTTAGCTTGCATTTACCCAGCCTCTCAGGAGCGAGTCTCAGCTGCCAACTTCAAGTTGCAAAGATGGGGTTTGCTTTTGAAGAGGCTTTAATGCAAGACTCATTGAGGGAGGAGGTAATTTTTTTCCATTTTCTCAGCTCTACGAGACATTAAGATTTGTGGGAAGTTAAATGCTGGCCCCACCTTTCTTAATATATAAATGACTGAATAAAACATTTTGCGGGAATCATGCTGTACGCTATTTCTGCCACAATTCAACAAAAACCCAAAGACTATGTTCTGTCATCTTTTGCTAAAAGCAAGCACTTTGGAAATCTACCTTTCCTTTGCTTTTAACTCAGTTTCTTCCTCAAATTTCAGAAGCCCCCTGCGCTGCTCCTTTCTACACTGTGATTATCATCACTGCAAGGGGCTGCCACCAAACCCAGGGGAGAGTCCATTCACTCTGAACCTGCTTTCTCCCCTTTGGCTCTGCACAGGTACAATGGCTGAAGAGATTCGTCCTGCTGTGCTGGAAAGACACCAGGGTTCTCTGTATACACTTTTCTCTGACCTCTCCGTGGTGAAGCACTTTGACCAGGTGGACATTTCCAATGGGCTGGACTGGTCACTAGATCACAAAACCTTCTTTTACATCGACAGCTTGTCCTATTCGGTGGATGCCTTTGATTATGATCTCCAAACTGGAAAAATTGGTATGAATGGCTGTATTCTAAAAGAATTGGTTGTGCCTAAGGATTGTGATGTTTGTTCCTCTTCTGGTTATTATAGAGAGATGATCAGAGCTTTGGGAGTGCTTCTTCAGTAACCTCTTCAGAGCAAAATAGCAGAAGTCATATTAACATCCATCTGCACCTGAGTAGGCTCCTGGCTCAAACCAGTCAGGGTCTGTTGGTAGCACTATAAAGTATTTAAATTGCATGGCAGTTTGAGTAGTGATTAGTGATCTCTCCCTCTGTTACGAAACACGAGGCATATCTGATCTTCCAGTGTAAAAAGGGCAAAGTGTTTCTCATTTGTCTGGGTTTCTGTGGCTGTATGTTTCTTGCTACTGAGAGCATAGGTGATCTTGTAGTCTTGTAGAAAACGTCTGCCAGCTTCTCTAGATATTTTTTCACTTTTCACTGTCTTGTTTTTTAAAATGTAAGCTTTTAAATGAAGATTCTGCAGAAAGAACTAGGCAACAATGGGAAAGCAGTAACTCAAAACTTCCTTCATTTATTCAAAACAAAACAACGCCTTAAGGGCTTCTGCAAGCTTGGGCAGAAGAAAAATTCCAGTGACTTGGACTAATAATTTGCTTTTGAGTACATGGACTGCAGTATTTTACTTTAAAAGAATTGGGCCAATTTGATGTTGAATTTAAAAACTGAATTTAAGGTCATTTTGGGCATAGCATCTTGTCCCAGTGTCTCCCCTGCTGTGGCTTACAACTGAACTTTTCTTTAGGGTGCTTTTCCTCTCTCTCTCTCTCTTTCACTCTTCTTTGGCAATCTGACAATCCCCAGGAGCAAAAAGGAAGTTCATTAAAAATATTGCTGCTTATGAGAAACATTGAAGTTGTCAGAGCACAAAATAAACAATGTTGGAAACTTGAGTTTAATTTTCTTTAATAACAGTGAATAAAAGTTCAGATAGATCTGTTTGGTTTTAGGTTGATAATGTGCCTTTGAAATTGATGCATTTCCTAACTCTGTGTTTATATAAACTCTTGAGTTTATAGATCTGAAGGTCAGTTTTGCGTTGGAATAGTGATTATTGGCATGTTGCAGCTATCTGTTTGAAAAGTCTCCAGTTGGAGCAACTCGTACTTGAAATGCTCCAAACTGCTTTTAGAACAAGTAATTAATTTTATTAACATATGTAACATTAATTTATTCAGTTATTCATTTAATATTGTAAGTAGGGAACATGAGTGGTGCACTAGAAAATAATGCCAGAAAAAAGGATTATACTTTCAGTGGATAGAAACTGATCCACAGGCTTTCGTGCTGAGAAACAACTATCTCAAGAAACAAACAGAGCAGCAGACACAATCTATTTCTTTCATAAGGAAAAAAACTCAGGGCTTCAGCACAGCTTTGGAAAATAATAGTACAAATGACTTGCTAGGCTGTGACTGATAAAAATTTTAACAACCGTTTCGTTCAGTTGTGTGGGTTTTTTCCTACCCTGCAGGCAACCGTAGGAGCATATACAAACTGGAAAAAGAGGAGAGCATTCCTGATGGGATGTGCATTGATACAGAAGGCAAACTCTGGGTAGCTTGTTATGATGGTGGGAGAGTGATTCGTCTTGACCCTGAGACAGGTAAGCCCTTGCAAAGGGTGGAATGGGATTTTGAGTTTAAATGAAAAAAGAAAACGAGGAAATAAAAGCAAAGAATGAGGGGGTGTCCCCCCCTCCCCCAGAAATGATATATCTGCTCTTTTTAAAAACACCACTTTTTTTTTTTTTTTGTTATTATTTTAAACAATTTCATGCCCCTGCTCTCCAAAATTACCTTTGTAAATAAGTCTCCTTTGTTCCCAGCATGTGTTGTCTTGGAAAAGGTAAAGTTGCTAAGGAGATCATCATAATACTTGTGAGTTGTTTGAGTTAGCATTCTCTTACATCCTCCAAACTTAACACCAGTGTTTACCTCATTGATAAATGATGTAAATGAGTAAGCCATGAAATATCAAAGATGACTAAAGCCATTTTTGAGCCTTGTTTCTTCAGCATATTGTATTATTTTGGACAGCCCTACTGAGTTTAATACAATTCCTACATGACACTGATGCTAACAATATCTTTTTTTATTGTTGAAAATTATTTACATGATCATTTTTTTCAATTGAAGTAATTAAAAATATTTAATTATTTCCACAGCATTTTGTCATTCACACAGTAACATCTTGAGTGTGCCCATTGTCTGAGCCTGTTGTTCATTCCTACTCTCATTTGGATTTTAGTGGTGTGTCAGGGTTGATCTACTGTGGGTAAAAAACATATGTAAAGCATTTAAGGGAAAGTGAACCCCACTGCCTGCGAGGGGCCAATGGATGAGAATTGGAGAGTGATTTTGACAGATCCCAGAAAACACAAGTTTGCTTAATGCAGCAGAGGAGCAGCTGTGCTGTGCTGGAGTCTAGTAGAAGGCTTGGGGTTTTGCGGGGCTTCAGATTCATCCTTGATGCATCCTGCCTCTGCAGTGTACAGAGGCACTGACACATGTGCACCAGGCAGGCCAGGCTGCAGCCTCACTTCTGACTCTACTGGAAGCTCTTACTTGAGTCTCAGGCTGTGCTTTCCCCCTCACCTTTAGATCTCTACCCATCCAAGGTCCTGCCAACCTGCTTGACTTCTGTTCTGCAGAGTCTGCACCCCACCTCTAGGAAAAGGAAGCTCCAGCTGGGAGTTACCAGCAGCTCTGGGACTTGTTTCTGGTCCCACATCCTTCCCTTTAGGTGGGCAGAGCACTCCTTGGTGACATCCACCAGCCCTCTGAACACCCTCCTGAAGCAGCAGACTCTATCGTCTTTCCTCTCTGGTTCATTGTTTCTATCTTCTTCCTTGCTGGCCTTCACCTTCTTCCTTTTTTCACTTGTTTTTCTTCTCCCCTTTGGAGGTATTTTGTCATGGGAAAGCTAAAGGGAATAGCGGCAGTAAGCAAATGCATAGGGATACTAAGAATATTGACAGCAGAGTACATACCCCTAGTGCACTCACTCCCAGTCTCTAACTGTGCTCACAGCTGGATGACATACTGACGTGTTAATAGCTACCAGTGGATTTGTCTTCTGGGAACCTGTCAGTCTCCCCTCACCCATGTGAAACTCATAGCAGGTAATAGGAGTGCAAAGTTTCCCAGGTTCGGTGTCCGTTCCAAAAAGAGCCACCTTCTTTGTGGATATCTCATGCTTACCTGCCCTCTCATGCTATCGTTTTAAAGTGATATCTAAAAATCTGCTATTTGCTGAATTTTGAGTGACTTGTAATTATTTAGGGAGATACCCAAGACAGGTATGTAGAAAATTCCATGAAAGCCACTCTTTGAATGCAAAAGAGCTATTAAGTGTGGCTTGAATGGCTGACAGCCAGTTGCAAATACATCCAGTGACGAAGAGCTCATCTAAAATACATGAGGGATTTTCAAGTTTTAGAGATGATAAAGCCTTGGGGGTGATTTTTGTGGGGACGGAGTGAGGAAACTTGTTTGTTTGGCATCTTCACCTAAGTGGAGGTTTTGAGGTTCAGGGTGAAGCAGCTTTTTGGATCTAGGATTCTTTAGCAAAGTGGCTGCTGCCTTTAGATCCAGGATATGCTACAGACTGTAGTGGCTGATCCCACAAAGTTTGCAAAGGGCTCAAAAGGGATGTCTAACTTGTATGTGGCAAGCCTTGTCATACCTTCTGGTGACCTACTATTCTTATGCAGTTGTGTCTTTTGATTAGAATCCTGGAATCATTATGGTTGGAAAAGATCTCTAAGTCACTGAGTCCAACTATTGACCCAGCACTGCCAAGTCCGCCACTAAACCATGTCTCTAAGCAGCACATCTACATTTTTTGAACATTTCAGGGAACATGAGATTAACTTGGTTAGAGCATGCTGCTAAATAATTCCGTGGTCACAGGTTTGATCCCCGCAGAGGCCATTCATTTAAGAGTTGGATTTGATGATTCCTGTGGGTTCCTTCCAATTAGGAATACTCCTGTGACTCTGTGATGATTCCACCACTTTTCTGGGCAGCCTGTTCCAATGCTTGACAACCCTTTCAGTGAAGAAATTTTTCCTAATATCCAATTTAAACCAAATATTTTATAGTTCTTTCTAGCGAATGTTTTTAATATCCTTTGAATTTCAGTGTCCAAAAGGTTTGCTAAGTTTCTCTCTTCCATAGATACTAAGCACAGAGGAACACTTCAGGTAGATTGCAGAGCATCCAGGTGCAGATTTTCTTGAATCTCCATGGAGACATTGCTATCTCAGAGCTTTGTAAATTATATCTTCCAGGCTGTTATCTGTTGAGACACATCAGGGTCTCTCCCCTTGTCTTTGGGGCTCATGCCTCTTCTCCCACTGTTCATGTTTTCTTTCCTTTTGAATGCGCTTCCCACCCATTTTTTCCCAGAACAGGGGTCAACCAATTTCTAGGGTTCCCAACAGCAAAGTTACAATTTCAACACATCAGTAAAGTTAGTTACTGTAAGGGGACCAAGCCCTTTATATATGCAGTTGGGGGAGTAGAGAAATTACATGTTTTGTAAGGAGATTCATGTGCTCTAGCGTATTTCTAGAAAGAGAAATTCAATGGTAGGTAAATAAAATAAACTTGATGGGAATAAGCACTCCAATATTAGCAGGAATTTTAGAATAATCTGTTGTAAGATGTCTTGATAGCCTTCTGGTTAGGGCTGGAGGCAATCTGTTCACTACTACTGTAATTAAGACAGTAGCTGTTGGTGTAATAAATGAGTAATATTAGTTATGGTAGGACTAGTTTCTTGTAAACTTCAGACGTGTCCCATGATCTCTACTTTATGCAAGCTTGATTTGAAAGGCTATTGAAATTTCAGGAGAAACTTCTAGGAATTAATCTTCCTTAACTTCAGGCACTAGAGGTGTAGCAGGAGGTACGCCTCCGCAGTGCTGCACGAGGTCTGCTCCCTCCAGGCTGCCTTTGTAGTTAAAAGCAGAAAAGTCAGCAGGTCTAGGGTGTGATTCATGTGACCTGTTTTAGAAAGGAATTTTATCGCATTTCCATTGACTCCATGGGCAGTCTAGGTGATGAGCTCAGATACGGGTCTCTGCCATGGATGTTTGCGTTTAACCAGAGGACAAGCTGGGATTGGGGTGGGATTTGTTTGTGATAACTGAAACTTGTCAACTGATACATCATAACAACTTTGTCACAGAAATCTGGTTTCTCCCTGTCCTGGTGCTCCATCGGTATGCTGAAAGTCAGCGTGGGACCTCCCCTGGCCCTGGTTACCCCTTCTGCGGAATACTTGGCTCCACAATGGTTATTCACAATAATTTGTTTGAATTTCTTGTTGTAAGTAGACAAACGGGAAACATCATGCATGTTTTCCTCCAGGGAAAAGACTCCAGACTGTGAAACTTCCAGTTGACAAAACAACTTCCTGCTGTTTTGGAGGAAGGGATTATTCAGAAATGTATGTGACTACTGCCAGTGATGGGATGGATAAAGAGCAGCTTTCACGGCAACCACAGGCTGGTGGGATTTTCAAGGTGAATGATGCTTTTTTCTGTAATCTTAGAATGTAATTTTTTTGCTCCTGCATTTTTCAGGCAGCAAGCCACTTGGAGTGGTAGGAAGCAAGAAAAGGGTGGTTGTTAGATTATTGGTCATGTACATTAAGCTATTGTTTGTATTTTTAGTTCCTGTTGCAGTATGACAAAGTTAAATGCATTTAAAGATTTGAAAATACTTTGGGGTTTAAACTCTGTAACAATGCTGATAGTGTAAAATTTTCTGTGCCATCACCTCTTTATCACTCTCCCAGCACTGTTTGCATTTTCTATTTGTTGTGGAAAGAATGGGTAAATACTCATGTGTCTTAATCAATGACAGATCTTCTTTTATTTACATTCTAGTTAATTATAACTAAATTGCCTCTTTAAAAATTTGTTACCTCGGGATTTGTTTTAAAGGCCTGCTCTTCTCTGTGTCTGCATGCTGAAGGTTACATTGTGAACTGCAGAATTAAGGCTTAGTAGTATCTAAGAGAAGAGGCCTTTGGGGGATGGACTCTGACCTGAGATTACTGAGCTTTAGAGAAAGAGCATGTGTTGAAATTCCTGGCTGTGATGAGCTGATGTGTGCAAAATAAAGTAAGAGGGCAAATTGGAGTACACAGTCCTGTTCAAATCAAAGCATGTCCAGTTGTGCAAGGAAAGTGAGTGTCTGATAATGGTGGATTATTTTTCTAATATTTTTTTTCTCTCTGTTTTAATAGATAACAGGACTGGGGGTGAAAGGAGTCCCACCATATCCATTTGCAGGTTAAATACACACTCTTCAGAATGTATTGGAGAAGACTGATGTAAGCAGGACAAGTCTGAAGGATTTTATTGTGGTGTTCAGCATCTTTTGCTTTGAAACCATAACACCATTATAATATTTCATTAAGAAAGCATGAAAAACTACTGGAATACGTGGAATATTTTAAAAATGATCTTTTTTCTCGCTTTAAATTTACTTTAAGTATGTGACAGTACTTTTTGCTGTTGTGCAAGAAAGATTCTCGTCCTAATAAGCTACTATTGTAATTTTATTTTATGATTAAAAATATTTTAATATCTTTTAATTGTTCATTCTTCCTTCTCATTTGCAACTTATGCTATATTGATTTCTTGATTAAACTACTTGTACTGTCTCTTTTACATATTTTTGAAGTTACTCATAGAATACCCTTTGGTGGTCTTAGCACTGCTTTAAATGTAACTTCATTTTTCCCATGGTATTCTCAACAACTGAAACATTAATACCCATCACTGCGCATCTGCAGCTTTCTTCTTAGAGCCCTCAGCTGTGGCTATGCTTAAATTAACTATCTGGAACTGATCACCATCTCTTCCCAGTTCATGTCACTATGCTGCTCGTTTTGTTAAATATAAACCCAGGCTTGGGGTCAAGAACCGTATCTTTGTTCATCCTTTAAAGATCTCAGCCCGTTCTGGAGAGATCCATGATGAGAGGAAAACGTTAGGCATTCTTGACCATTTGTGCATAAATCTGCATATGCCTCCTGAACCAAACTCCCCCAGAGCACACAGAGAAGAAAGGTGGGCCCATATGCCCAAATGTTTTTACAAATGTGGAGGAAAAGTGAGTTTTATTACAAGTTATTCACAGCACGTGTTGTAAATGAAAAACTTGTTTACTGGATTGCTCTTTTGCTGGTAACTTCAGGCCTATGTGTGCTGTAACAACAGCTGTGAAATAAAAATTAACCTGTATTTTTGCTCTGTGCCCATCCTACTATGAGAGGGTAACCCAGCAACTGACTACCAAGAGGGCCAGTGGCTGTGCGTTCTCCCTCCAGGGAGCTCCAAGAATCAGCATACCATGGTTTGGCAGTGCATCTCTGCAGGCCTTGGAGTTGGAGTTAGGTTCTGATGGATGGGCTTGCTAGCTGTGTCCTCGAGTGTGCAGTGGGTGACTCAGCTGCCTGGCCCCTGGATCGCACTGAGGCCTCCGTGCTACTTTGAACTGAGGGTTCAGAGGTGACTGTGCACATCCCTGTTTCCCCTCTTGAAACTAGGCAGGGGTATGTCTCAGCAGCTGGGAAAAAAAGGAGATTTAAGCAGCCCCAGTTCAGAGCAGATGAGTGAGACAGTGCAGGAAGCTGGGGCTTGTTCTTTTGAGTGTCCACCATCCTTCATTTACTTTGCGCTACAAGGCAATTTCAAAGCAAATTATTGAGAAAGTTTGAGTGGAGGGTGATTATGAATGTGGCAATTTTAGGGCTCTGATCTCACTGAAGTGCTGAGATAACTGAGATCACTGCAGCTCAGGAACCATGCTGAAGGGCTGCTGTGGTTGATGGCTAATGGAGATCCGAAGATGCAGCAGAAAATAAGTGGGCATAAACACAGATAAGCTCCCTCTGCTGTCGCTTTTGAGATTTTGTACCTGTGCTCACCCTCACACCATCGCAGTGGCAGTAGGCTGATTGCCAGCACAACACAAAAAAAAATGCCAATCTGTTTTTTTGTTGCTGTTGCGGCACTAGAAAAGTAGAGCAATAGCTTGTACAGGCATGAAAGATTTGATCAAAGATTACTTTATCACAGCTGGCCAGGATGCACCCATGAGACACAAGGGAGGATGTGGCTGCTGGAGCCCCTCATCCTCCATGCTGTATATGAGTGGATGGCACTGGGCAAACGTCTGAATGACACGTCTCTGTGCGTGGGAGCAGAGGCAGGTAAAATAAGCTGCTGCAGACACTTTACAAATGAATGCCACCTCCTCCTTCTGTGAAATCACCTGCTGGGCTTTGCTGTGCTGGTTTCCTATGCTTCGCATGAGCAGGAAGAGCCAACTCTGCCAGGAGAGTTGTATTTTTAATGTTGCCGAAATGCCCTGGGAGCGCGTCTCAACACAGCCTCCAGTGCAGAGGCTGCAGCTGCTTTCCGCACCCCAGCCCCAAGGAGCCCAAACTGGTGCTGCTGGCGTATTTTGACTTGAGTCCCATGACAGAGCACTGGATCTGGCAAACTGAACGGTTGCCGGTTCCCTCAATTAGGAAGGCTTTCTCACTTTTGTTTAATCCCTTGCTTATTAATGGCGCTCACCTCTTTGATCAAAGACCAGCACTGATTTCAATTACGGTTGAGCAAGAACCCAGTGACAGGAAAGGCTGTATCAGGAGGAGCAGCTGCTATGCCCTGAAGGATTTCTTCACCCTCATGACCAAAATCTATAGTCATAGGTGAAACGTAGTTATTCCCAACCAAGCTGGAGAAAGCTCATGTAATCCTTTGCTGGCAAAATAGCTCTGCTGAAATAAAAGCAGGCGGCACTGATTGCCTGGGGAGCTCCTGTTCTTCCCATCTCAAGCACAGGGGAGGGACCGGGCCCTTCCTACAAAAGGGTGAAACCACGAAAAGATAAGCCTTGGCTTCACTTTTGAACAACACTGTCGAGTGGGGCATCGCTGGGGTGAGTAGCTATACCTGTATCTACCTGGGGTTTTTAATACCTGTGTCTTCATTAACTCTAACCATACCTGTTGTCATCTCCAAGAGGGAGGATGACTGTCTAGGTGCATAAAAGCTGTAAGAGATGGGGACAATGGAATAATAGGCAAACTCAAGTTTCTAGACTACTGAAAGATGGTATGGACCCTCAAGGGGAATAAACAACATAAGTATATTTTGGGGAACTGTGGGGGGTGGAAAAAAGGGAGCAATGGATTGACTAAATGTTTGCAAAGCCACGGGAACAAATTCTGAGCTATTATCTGAGCACATGCCTGTGGGTAACAGAAGACAATTACAGTTACTTAAATACCACATTATGCGTTGTGCTAATGCCCTGATTGATGCGCTCTCCCAGCTACTCTATGTTGATAAAAACTAAGGACTCTAAAAAAAAAAGCCATAAGAGTTGCATCAGAGGAGACCAGAGCGGTGGGAAAGAGGAAGCCACCCCAGAAGGAGACAGTGCAGTGGGGTGTCAGCCAGTGGTACAGGGATGCGTGGCTGCCTTTGGCCAACTTCACCAGAAACTTCTGCTTTGCAAAGCAGCAACATTAGAAACAAACGAAGTGCGTGGCAGGGCCAGACTCTTTATGTTGTGGAAGCAATTAACAGAATAGTTGGCTGCCTAGCAAATACATGCACCTGCTACTGCAGGGTTGCACCACTCATCAACACCATCCACAAAGCCTTTGAGATGTGTCACCTCCTCAAGTGACCAACTTATGGAAAGACAAGCAAGACACTGCCATTCTGCAGCATCCATGGCAATTGCTGAGGCTCCCTGGTAAAAGTCCTTCCCCATGTGTGCTACGGGCAACAGTCTGGAGCTCTGCTGTTGTGGGATCAGGCTTTGTGCATGTTCAGGCTGCGAGGAGAGCAGGTGACTTCACACACAAGAAGGTTGTGGCACAGATGGGAGTAGGAGTCAAGTCTTAATGATGCTAATAAGCCCTAATCACAAGAGTATTTTTTTTCTTTATCACTCAGAGTACTACAAAACCCTCCCATGCATCTTTCATTAACCTTCCCTTATATCACCCTAAATTTGGGAAGACTGGGCTAGCCCTTGGGGCAACTAATGGTGCAACGCCTCAGTTTTCCTCTCCTGCTCTCCTGACATGAGAAAAATACTGAGCAAGGATTTTTTCCTATCACATGTCCTGCTGCTGGCACTGCAAACCAGACCATTCAGAAAGGCTTTGGTCCCTGCCTCATCATTCATGTGACTGCTGACTGAATACAAAATGTAAAAGGTTACCTGCTCCATGCAGATAACATCAACTGTTGCACATTTTTAACCGTCGCCGAAAACAGCAGCCAGTTTCATTGGACCAGTGCTGGAAAAGAGTCACCAACTCAGGTCTTGCAATATTGTCCTCAGCAGGTGCGTTGATGTGATGAACTGCAGAGTTTCGCATAGGTGTCCTCCAGCTTGGTAAAAATATTCAGCTGTTTGACTGAGGGGAAAAGGGTTCTTAAAATTCTTTGGTTTATGCAGATAATTGTTTGTGTATTAAAAGTTTTAGCTGTCTGCCTGCTTATTCAAACTTCAGCTTGACATGAAAAACGAAATGTGTGTTTTGCACCGGGGGGAGAGCGGGAGGGAAACAGCAAAGGAATGTTTTAAGGCCAGTCATTCATTTGTACTTTACATATATCTTTTTGGGGGTACTGAAATGACCAATTTTTATCCAGATCATTTGAAAAGGCATGTGGACTGAGGTGAGAAAGGCTATTTTCAAATAGCTACCAGAGAGAGGATTTAGTTTGTAGAGCAGAGAGGATGTTTTTACATTAGTTTTTCATTTCTAACAGGAAATTTTTCTTATGGTCTCCAAATTCTGGTAACTTTAAACAGTTTAACTTGGAAAATGTTTCGGTGACACCCGTCAGCCCCTTAGTCTCCATAAGGGGTTTAGGCATGAGTCCAGGAGGCTGCAAAGCCAACAAAATATTGGAGAGAGGATATAGGCAGGGTGAATGTGACGTGTTTTTCTGCAGGAATTTTGTTTCTGGAGAATACAGTGGGATTTGATGCTTTTTGATTGGAATTTCTCTTGTCTTTCCTTGCATGCTCATCTCTGATGGGTTAGTGTTGTGCCAAGCAGGGTGTGAGGTGCCACAGAAAAAGGTGCCAGGTGGCAGAATGCCTGGGAAGTGATTACGCTGGGATGTTTTGAACCGGGGGTTTTGGGGTCATTACCTCATTTTCCCCTCTGAGATAATGTATTTGGTGAAATGCTGCTGCTGCTGCTGCAAAGTTCCATAGGGTGCTGGCAGGGAGGGTGTGACAGGAGGTGGACCACTGGGTGGAGGGGGGAGACAGATAGGATGAAACCAGGGCTGCATCCCTGCCAGTTTGTGGGGACTCCTTTGCAGGGCACTGCTCCCTCTTACGGTATGATGACATTTCTGTTAAAAACCTCCGTTTTCATCTGCTTGTAAAAACCAGTGAAACCTCAGCCAGCAAAGCACAAGTCTTCCCTTCCAATTACCTTCTTCTTGAAAAAGGGGAGGGCTGATGAAGATTTGAACCAAAATATTCAGCAGTATGAAAAAACTCCACAGCTGGAGTGACACACAGGAGCTTTTTCTTTGGTGAAGGGGATAGATGCTGAGACTGGATATGCAGCTGGGGAAGGAGGACACACACTGAGGTTCCGTGGGACAGGGCAGGTCTCCACAGCATTTCGGGGGGGCATGAGAGGGGTGAACAGGCGGGTTGGTTTTTCCCCTGCCTGTGCCTTGTGAAACAGTTGGCAATAGTGTGATTGCGTACTCCTCATGTGGCATGTGGGACGGGCTGTGAATCAGTATTTCACCACAGCTTATCTGCCAGGCCCCTATTTTGGTGTTACAGAAGTTGGAGAAGGAGGATGTAAATGAAACAGGAGCTGGCGGGAAAAGAAAGCTTTAATAAGGCTTGGTTGGGTCAATGAAACAATGGCCAAGACAAATACACACTGGCTGCTGCAGAACTGGAGGCTTTCTGCCTCTGTGGGAACGGCAATTCTGCGGCGCTGCTGCTCAATGGTATTTTCCCACAGGAATGAGAACAACTCTGTGTTTTCCAGACCATGATACCATAAAGTCAGCATTGTGTCTCCAAGCCTCAAGTCCCACATATGGCAGCCACATGACACAAAGCTTTAACCCAAGAGAAACTCACTCTGCCAGCTTGAGTATGGTTTAACAGGTTTAAGGAGGTTAAAACCTGGCATCTTATTATGTATCCTCATTTACACTTCAGACCGATGCTGTTTGCCTGTGTGGAGCAGCTTGCTGCCCAGGCCCTTGTGGCCATTTTTTTGGGGAGAGGGATATGTTTGATAAATGTGTCGTTTGAACCTTACCTTGGTGGTGTGACTGATTGCAGGAAAGATTCTGTGTCCTCAGCCCTGGCGTTTCCACTCACAGTGATTGACTGGCTGAAGTGCATTAGGGCTAATTACTTATCTGTAAACCTTATCACCAGCTCACCTACTAGAAAACAATGCCTGCTTGAAGACAGTAATCCCTAGGACTAGTGTTATGTCAGGGATTGGCTGCCTTCCAAGAAATACCTCCCCAGTCTGTGGAAAAAATGTGCTGAGTCTGGTGGGTGCAGTAGTGGATGCGGCTCCATTAGCGGTGACTGAGGCAGCGAGTGGGCCTCTTTCTTTTGTAAGAGCTGAATGGTGGAGGATATTGCTCACATCCCACTCCACAGCAAGGGCAGGGCAAACCCAGGATCCCTATTTTTGCATCAGTGGGCTCTGGACACAAACCTGATGGATTGTGTACCCCATGCCAGGGCTGTGGCTGATTGACTGGTGTCCCCGTGGGCACCCTGCAGCAGTGGGGACAGGGGGATGGAGTAATCAGGGAACAAACAACTCCTGGCAGAAGCAGGTGCATGGAACGGGAGCTTCACTGGAGGCTTTGCCCCCACAGCAACAACTGCAGTAATTATACCCTGAAGGCTTTGCGTGGGGCAAAATTCAGAGTCTGCAGCAGGGGTTGGAGATGAAGCAGGGGTGGTGAGGGGGGTGATGAAGATGAAATGCTTGGAGGGAAAGCAAAGTAGTAGGACTTCAAAGGCAGGAGCCTTCCTCAGTGTTTGCATATTCACACTGACTTGGTGTGGGAATATGCACCTGGTCTGGCCTTGGTGGCAAACAGCAGTTGGTATTACAGGTGCATATGTCTTCCCATGGAGAAAGCCAGTGCTTCTGCATTGGTAGGGCTGAGCCTTGTTTTCCCACAAAAAGACTTCTGACTCATTGGTGCTGTTCCCCATGCTCTGGGAGACCCTTGGGATCACTGATCCCCAGACAACATCTTGATCCCAGCTCAGGGCTATGGCCCATCACTCCCTTGCCAGGAGGCAGGTGCCTCATCAGCAGCTGTGGTTTAGGAGAAGCTTTGGTGCCTTGAGCTCAGTGCCAGCCATGAGGCCATGGAAATGCCATAGGAACCTCCTAAATGACTCTGTCATGTGGTATTTGGAGTGCTTTGCCATTTACAAACTCTGCTTTTAAGCATCACAGACATAAACATGACAGCTTTTCATTAAATCCATTATTAACTCTCTTCCCCTCAGACCATGTCCTCCTCCATCAAAATCGAATCTGTCGTGAAGGAGAAGAACCGGATGGGAGAATGCCCAGTCTGGGAAGAAAGGGAGAACGCACTTGTCTATGTAGACATTAACTCACAGAAAGTTTGCCGCTGGAGCCCAATCACCAATGAGGTGCAGAGTGTGTCTGTGGGTAAGTCTCTACTCACTTCATCCTGAGAGTCTATTCTGTCTGCCCCATCCATCCCTCCTGGTAGAAGTCCTGCAGCATGGTGGTGTCCCTTTCTTTCCATGGGGCTACACGCCCTGTCCTCCTACAGCGTGTTGCCGAGCACGGTGTGGCCCAAGCCAGCTGAGCAGAGGGGACTGCGCTCAGGTGTGGAGGACCATGTGCATGTTGCCCTTGATAAGCCTAGATGGGAATGCGTGTTTCATTTGGGACCTGCAGATGAAGACGTACAGTCCTAATGACTGTGTCTGCCCAGAAGGTGGGAAAATCTTTGGAACATAGAGCCAGCGAGATGTGCTAACGGTCCCAGGGGAAAAGGATCCTAGCATCAGCTCAGCATCAGGGATGTCCCAGTGAAGCCCAGATGCCACTGGTGAGTGCTGACTGATGGCCTCAGAGCTACCTGTCACCTTCTGCTCCCTCTCCCCCACAGATGCCCGTGTCGGCTCGGTGGCACTGCGGCAGTGTGGCGGCTACGTCATTGCCCTGGGAACCAGGTTTGCCTTTCTGGACTGGGACACCCAGGCAGTCACCACCATTCTTGAGCTCGAGCAGGATAAACCCAACAACAGGTTCAATGATGGGAAAGTGGATCCGAAGGGGAGGTTTTTTGCTGGTAAGTTCCTAGCAGAAATTTCCCCCAGAGCAAAGGGAAACTTATTACAGTGTATTTTATATAATGCATTTTATTCTCTGATATTGATTCCTCAGTTGAGTTCCCCACAAAACCCACTGTCAAAAGCATGAGCCATCTTGTGTACGCTCTGCTTAGTTACTGCCCGATGAAGGAGGACAAGGGACCAACATTCTCTGACCTAAACAAGGAGAGAGGCTGTTGGCAAGAGCCATCCAACAGGAAGGCTCTGCTACTTAGTGGATGGTGCTTGTCAAACACCTGCCTCCATGGAAGGTGAAAAGCCAGTGTAAGGCTCATGTAGGTGGCAAGTTTTCTGGAGGTATAGAGAGGGATGCAGTTTCAGCTTGGAGGAGATTGAGGGGAGACCTAATTGCAGTCTACAACTTCCTCTTGAGGAGAAGAGGAGGGGCAGGCACTGATCTCTTCTCTGTGATGACCAGTGACAGAACCCAAGGGAATGGCCTAAAGTTGTGTTAGAGGAGGTTTAGGTTAGATGTTAGAAAGAGGTTCTTCACCCAGAGGGTGGTTGGGCACTAGAACAGGCTCCCCGGGGAAGTGGTCACAGCACCAAGCCTGACAGAGTTCAAGAAGCATTTGGATGATACTCTCAGGCACATGGTGTGACTCTTGGGGATGGTCTCGTGGAGGGCCAGGGGTTGGACTCAATGATCCTGGTGAGTCCCTTCCAACTCAGCATATTCTGTGATTCTAGAACAGAACATGAGCTGCAGTGTGCACCCTTCACGTGCAGCCTCTCCGGTTAGCCTGTGGGAAACAGGGATGTGGGGAGAGATCCTCAGCCTCCTGAAGGCAAGAGAGAGGTTTAGGCTGGATGTTACAAAAAGCATCTTCACCGGAAGGGTGGTCAGGCACTGGAACAGGCTCCCCAGTGGTCATGGTCCCAAGCCTGCCAGAGTTCAAGAAGTGCTTGGACATCTCTTTCAGGCACATAGCTTGCACCTGTATTTTATGATTCCAGACCATTTAAATGAAAGTGGCCTACAAAGAGCAACAACAAAAAGAGCACATGGTGCTTGCCTGCATCTCAGCTTTTGCTGTGAGCAAAACCTGAAGCCCTGGTGTGTCATGGTGCTCCTTTGGGTCTTCGGTGTCTGTGACTTAAACCTCATGGCAATGCAGAAACTCATCCTTTTATTGGCCAGGATCAGCTCTGTGGGAGGCAGCTGCTTCTGATGTGCTCCTTTTCCTCCTCCTCCTCCTCAGTCTCTCAGGGCCTGGCTAGACTCTTCATCATAGAACTATAAAATTGTAGAATCATATAATGGTTTGGGTTGAATGAGATCTTAAAGACCATTTAGTTCCATAAAGACCACCTAGTTCCAACCTCCCTGGCAGGGGCAGGGACACCTTCCACTGCACCAGGCTGCTCAAAGCCCTGTCCAGCCTAACCTTGAACACTGCCAGGCATGGGAAATCCCCAACTTCTCTGGTCAACCTCTTCCAGTGTCTCACCACCCTCACAGCAAATAATTTCTTCCTAGAAACATTTTCTTTTTAGGAAGTGGAAAAAAACCCCCAAACCACAATGTTGTGATTCTCCCTAGGACCTCTTGGTAAGGCTCAGAGGAGGGTTTTGATCAAACATGATGAACAAGCTTCTACTTTCTTCTAACTGTGCTATCATTTCTGTTTCAGGTACGATGGCTGAAGAGACAGCCCCAGGGGTCCGAGCGAGGCGTCAGGGGGCCCTCTACACCCTTTTCCCTGACCACTCAGTAATAAAACAGTTAGACCAGCTGGACATCTCCAATGGTCTGGATTGGTCCCTGGACCACAGGACCTTCTTTCACATCGACAGCCTGACATACGCTGTCCATGCCTTCAGCTATGACGTGCACACTGGAAAGATTGGTACACATGCTTTTTAAATTTGGAGACAAGTAGCGCTATTGCTCTTTCTACAGCAAGACCTGGGCCTGTGAGATGTGGTTATTTATTTGACAGATCTCATATCTTCTGGTTACAACTTGTCAGTAGGCTGACTGTAATATTTCTCAAATTTAGTTACTCATCCAGGTGTATTTGGTGAACAAACTTCTGACAGTCCTTCAGCTTACTTTCATCTGGAGAGATGGCTCATATTTAGACCCGTGCAAGGAGTTGCAGGGAACAAGCCATTTATACTGCAGAATGAGGGAATTTGCAGGATGCTGTTTACTCTTGAGTGCCATCTACCGGAATACTTGGGTTGTACTAGCTCCCATAAATACAGATGGAGAATGTGCGTCCATGCATACCACAGAAAGGTATTTGGAGGGTCAAGTCATCATTGTGACTGAGGTTTCACAATTTTGAAATTAAAATTGCCTTCAGATGTTGGCAAATTTCACTTAAATTCACCTTCTGGGTAAACATTTTTTATTCTATCTGCAAAAAAGGAAAATTTAGGTGCAAGAATAATGTATATAACTTTATTTCAAAACTCTGTGAAATATTTTTGTGCAGTATCAGCCTGATATACTCCATGGGAATTTAAAAGGCTGAACTGCCTTTGTACTCTAATAAGCGTGAACTTTGCGTAATCACAGCTGAAAATTACACAAAATAACTACATTCACTCAGATTTCATTTTGCTGAGCACCTATTTCTACAGATTTTAGGATATAAGATTTCTAAAGAAGATTTAATGCAACTTTCCCTGCTGACAATCCAAAAATGTAATGTGTTTGAGCTTCCTAGCCTTAGTTAGGCTTGTGACTGTCTGTTTTTGGGTGATGACCAGAAAGGTACTGGGTCAGTGCAGGTGGTCCACTGCCCATTGGCCCCGCTCCATGGACCATGCACGTGCCCTCCAATCCATCTGCACTGCATCCTAGACCACTAGCAGTTGGTGTTCAGGCTTAATCAAAACTGGTTGCTTGGTTGACCATTAAAAAGTGAAGTTCTTGATTTTTAGCTGGGACCAATGGCTTATCACTGATGTTTAAGTGCAGGTCATTATTTATGTGACATATCCAGGCTGCCATGACCAATGAAAGTCCAGGAAAAGTTATTGCACTGGCAGCAGTCATGTTATGGCCGGCAGCACGTGGGTTAACAAGGGAGATGGGGGGATTTTGTTCTCTTATCTAGGTAAAGTAATAGGAGCACTAATTCAGTACAATCCCAAACTGCAGTAGTTTTGCTGGAAGCTTGTTTCTGCCTAAGAAAGTCAGGCTTTTAACCTGACTGTGATGTACATTTTGCAGCATGTCTTTCTCACAGAAAACAAACGTAGCTGTTTGCAAGAGCATAGAAGATGTTAGACTGGAATCTGGTACAGAATCAGTAGCGGCCCACATAACACCAGCTTTGTAATTCTTCCTGCAGCCTGCCCCAAACTTTTGTACCATCTAGAAAAGGAGGAGCAAATGCCTGATGGGATGTGCATAGACGCAGAAGGGAAGCTCTGGGTGGCCTGTATCGATGGCGGCAGAGTCATTCGCATAGACCCAGAGACCGGTAAGACTTCCACCAGCGTGTGCACATGGACATGAGAGGAATGGCAGCCAGGAAGAATGCTTGGGAGGCGAGATAAGAAGGTGTAATTTATTGCCTATTTCTGCCCCATGGGTTGCCAAGAACATTGCTGGTTCAGGCCCCGATCATGTGAAGAGTGCAGCTCCCTGTGCTGCCTCCCAATGCCAGGTACCCCTGCTCCCATGGTTTGCTGATGCAGTACAAACTGCTCTTAATATTATCACTAAAAAAAACCCCTAAGTGTACTGCATACCTACTGCAATTAAAAAAAACCAAAACACTTAGTGTTGAAATGTTTAAGTGGGAAACGCTGTTAAGGATCAATGGCCATCCCAGACCATGTTCCTGCCCCTCCTGGCCTCACATACTGTATTGCTGCATTTTGAGAAATGCAAGTGCAGCCTCACAGATATGGGGGGGAGCCTGAAAAATAGTTAGAGATGAGGCAGATGAAAGCATTTGATTTCCCCACAAACCGTCCTTTAGAATATGGTCTCTGTCTGAAGGGGAGATGCCTTCTGAGTAAGTGCCACATCTGTGCCGTGCACAGTGCATTTGTAATTACATTCATAATAATAATGGCCAGTCTTCATGAACGAAGAACCAGGGAAGGGCTTTGCACCTTCCAGCCTGTGCATTGGATTTTTTAGGTGAGACACAGTGTGCGCGGAACTGAGCCCACCCTTTAATCCTGAGGTTCATCTGCCGGGGCCAAGCGAGCTTGGACGGTGGCAGCGAGGTCCTCAGGATGTAGATGGATTGCCTTACAGGGCTAACGAGCTCCATCTGCCTGGGGAGGTCTCGGCGTTGACAGCGCCGCGCCTTAACCACTTGACCACCAGGGGCTCCCAATTACATTCATAGTACGTTCATAATTACATGCTCCCTAGGAAATGGACATTAGAAAACAATTGCACATTTTTCCCAGGAAAAAGAATCCAAACTGTGAGGCTGCCTACTCCAAGGATCACCTCTTGCTGCTTCGGGGGAAAAGACTACTCAGAAATGTACGTGACTTCTGCATACGATGGACTGGACGAGGCCACCTTAGCTAAGGAACCTCATGCAGGAGAGATTTTCAAGGTGAGCAGATTTTATTTCTTTCTTTCTATACATCAGACCTGCCAAGCCTCATATTCTGAGAGTGTGTTTACCATACTCACATTTGTCTTGAATGGGCAAAGCACGTTAAAAATTACTATGACTTGTTTTGGAAATAAGAACCACATGTAAAGGCTGCAGATAAACATTAAATTAGCAAACTTACTGAGTGATGCTTGATAATCTTAGTGATCTTAACCTTAAGGAGTTTGAAAAAACTCCATGTAATGATTCTTTTTGGGCTCCTCTGAAGCAGGGGGCCCTACACATAGGAGTTGGTTGCTATAATATTTGTTCTACAACATTTGAATGTTTTCATTATGCTCAGTTGTAGATTTATCTGTTTAATTTATTTTATTATTTATTTGTTTGTTTGTTTATTTATTAACAGATAACAGGCCTGGGTGTGAAGGGGATTCCACAGAATTTCTACGCTGCTTGACCACTGACACTAAATAGCAAAGACAAAATGCTTGCATCTTGTGGTAACTCTGACCAGGAGAAGTCAAATGAACTACAGAATTTATCTGTGTGAGGATTTCTAAGCCCACATTTGGGAGTGTGCTTGTTTGGAATTGAAGATATTTCTTCTTCTGTGGGCCCGTGGCTTGACGCAATAGGTTAGAGAGGTAAAGTTAATCTATGTTACAGCTTGATAGCTTTTGTGACTTACCATAAACCTCTTAATGCAGAAGCATAGTTTTGTTGAACTTTCTGATGACTCTCTCTGGATTTTCAAGTCTGTGCAGTTCCGAAGCAGAATCTGACTCCTCATGTTACAGCGATGTACCAGCAATGATACAGCAGATTTTAATAAACATTTTAAGAGTGGTGACTTGAACTGGATTGTTCTTTTGCTGTGGGACTCCTCCTGAGGTGTTTGGGGTTTTTTTTGATGATCAGACCTATCTGTAGTATCCAGGTTCCATTTTTAGACCCTTGTTAGCCTTTTTCCAGGCTGTCCTGTCTTTAGGACACCATTTAGGCTGCTGAAAATAAACTACACGACTGTACTTAAGACAGTGCTTACAGATATTTTTTTCTCTGCATTCAGATATTACCATGAAAACACTGACTGCCCACACACAGTCAGTGCACAATCAGGCTGTGAGCTACCAGGACAACAAAAGAGGATGCTCAGTAGAGTTGCTTTGTTGGGGGTCATATTTACACCCATACACATGGACTTACCTTTGCTTTATGTGTCTTCTTACTGCATGCATGGGTCCTCCTTCCTGTTCACCTTTCTTCTTGTGCTCTTCCTCTCCTGTTTCAAGTATCTTCCTCCTTTTTCCCTTTAGATCCTCCTCTTCTCTCTCCTCCAGAAAGCACAACATCAAGGTGTATTTTCAGAGGCTGTTCAAATAATGACCCAGCCCTATCCTGGATTCACTGAACCACTGCGATCCTTTTAGTGTTTGAGAATGCTTGAGACCTGTAGATATGCAGTGAAATCTAGACTTTGCATCGAATTTGCTATCTTCTTACTGCCTGGAAAAATACACAGAACATAATACATTTTCAGATCCTTAATGCTGACACTTCACGATGTTACAAAGCAGTCAGTAACATGCATCATCTACCAGACTAGAGGTTTCAGTGTCTTCCTCTGAGGTATTTGACCTGTTCACCCCTGTTATTCAAAGCCTTGAGTTAGCCCTCAGACTCTTTGAGCAGGGAGAAAATACTCACTGCCTCACAAGGATGATCTCCCCCAATAACCCATAAGTGGAGGAGCAGAGGAATTGTGGTTAGCTGTGCAGAAATGTTAAACACAGTTTACATGGGGCTGTTTGCAGCTTACCTCCAGAATTAGCTGTTTTCTCCAAAACCATAATCCCTCTCTTGGTCAGGGGCCCCTCATGGCAGTTTTGAAAGAACCAAGCTGGGTTGTTTTTTTTGTTTGAAAATATCCAAATTGCCCAACTCTCTTATGTGGCAGCCCTCTGGCCTGCTGACAAGCAGATCTGATTCTGAGCTCTGATGAGGCAAAGGGCAGATCAAACCACACATCCCAGGAAAATGCCCTAGCCATTTCAAAGGTAGATGTGTTAGGGAAAGTTTAGGCGGTATGTTTGGCCCCTCCAGTTGAACTGGGCTACAGTCCAGAAAGAAATGTGAGATCCAGAGGTCTGAGAAGGGAGCTTCATTCACTAAGTACTATTGAATATGCTTGGTCATTGAACAGGAATTTCCAAAATGCATTATTTCAAAGCAGTTACCTGAAGTTTACTGTAAAACCCACATTAGATACTTTTCAGACACTTACTCCAGATGATTACTTTAGGTCATTAGCAAGCACTTTACTTCTGTGCTACTTAACTAGATAATTGGTATAACAAGATAAAGGGTCATGGCCCATTGTTCTGCCTCACTCCTACCTTGCCTTGGAAGAGAGGTGAGTCCAGAGAGCTGCACAGACAATTTGACTGAGAAATAAAATGTTATATTTGCTCAACATCTGGGCTCTTGTTTTTTTCCTGGTCATAATTCCAATAGTAATTAATCTGCTGAGGGTTCATAAGAGCAAAGGTGCTAAATGCCCTTTGGCACCATGTCAATGCCAAACTGCTATAAGGAACCTTGACAATTATGCAAGATTTCCTGTTTACCCCATCTGGATAGGAATGTTAAAGCAGGATGTTTGGAGTCAAGTCAAGTGTCCTAACCTTTAATTAAAAAAAAAAATAAATGTAGGAAGTGAGTGCAGGTACCTTGTTTAATAAAAAATACCCAATTATTTGCAAGATTGCCTATCTGTCAGGTTCTGCTCTGTCAGAAAAGTAGATAATTTTGAAACAATTTGCACTTGAGAAATCCTTAATACCCTCATAATTTTTTTTCTTGAGCTTCCCCAGGCATGCAAGCCAGGGTTGCTGGTTTCCAGTCACTCCTTCTTCCATCTCTAAAGGGAGACATGGTGTGTGCTGCTCTCAGACTCCAAGGTCTGAGTGCTTTGGGAACTCTGTAGCACAGCTTCTTGATGGTTTGAAGATGAATTTCTTTCTGATACCCAAAGGCCCACTACTTTTCTTCTCTTCAGATTTCAGAAGTCCTTGTTTTGTGATTTCACTTTCACTATCACCACATCCAAGTGGTGATGAAAACCATGTTGGGGCTACTCTGCAGCCTCACTTAACCAAAGTGAAGTAAAGGCCTTTTGCCTTGAGGCAAAGAGCAAAAACATGAAGGAAGGGGGTACAGGATTAGGTTCATTACTTTTGTGCATGTAGGGAACAATATGGTATCCATAGTCCTTGCTGAGGATAGAGTCTGAGGTGGTTACTGGGTGGATGGTGGGTCAGCCCTACATGGTGAGAAGCATGACAGGGAGGATGCTACTGAAGGATAACCTGCTGATGGATCACAGTCAGAACATAAACCAGCTAGTCAACAAGATAGCAGAGACTGATGGGAGCTGGCTTCCCTTTTAAGGGAGCGGTCTGAACATCCTGCCTTTTACAAGCTTTTTTAAGTATTTATTATGTTTCATGAATATTTAACCTATACCATGCTGGATAAATCTTACTTCTCTTGCATGCTTTTGTGTGTGTTTGGAATAGGTTTTCAACTGGGAAGAACCTGACTGCCTTTTCTTGCCCTTCTGAAAAGACATCTTTGAGAAAATCTATTCAATTGAAACCAAGGGTCTCCAAACATTCATAAGTGCAGCCTGGATGTTAATGAAGCTGGTTAAACATCACAGCTTTGCTAACATTGCTGCTGCATCCCATGTGCTCTCAACAGGTCTGCAACTGGTAAATACAGGGATTTAAGGGTTTCTTCACCAGTTTGTACTGTTGTACCTGGGACCCTCGGTAGCAAAGATGTAAAAATACTTCTTAATCACAGATAAGAAGGTATAATAATTTTTCTATAATAATGTTTATCTATTTCTTGTTGTGATTATCTTCTTCATTACAGAAAGTGTAAAGATGGGCTCTTTACTAGTGAGAGAGGGGGCAGAGACAAAGTTGCTGACTTTAAATGGTCAGGCCTATCTGCTGACAGAAGTCACCCTACAGGTCATCCAGTGGTCCTGTTAATTGTTCATGGGGCAAGTGGTTTTTCATTTTTCAAGAGTATTTTCATGCAAATAGAGGTTCAAATGTCTGTTTTGTGAAAGTTCAATGTCTATCCTCTTATAGGCTGGCCTGTTTCTGTAGAAAATGTTGCTATCAGGACAGGGAGAATAAGATGATGTTAATCTAATAGTCTTCTCAGTTAGGAATTCCATGGTTAAGTGCTCCTTTTGTGAAACATATAAAAAATGTGCTGGTGACTGACTGGTGTCGTGAAATTCTCTACCTGAGTGCAGCAAAAGTTGGTCCAAGCCCCCAGTTAGAAACAGCCATTGGTTAATTTCGTTCTTGAAATACAGCAAACTGTGGTGGAATAGAAATTAGTACAGCATTTGGAATTTAAAGTTTTGATTTATACAGGTTGTGATAGCCTTCTCTTACCCTGTTAGACTTTATGTCTATGACTTTTTAATAGCAGCTATCTGGACTCTCCTGGTATGTACTAGGCAGTTGTAACACCTGTTGATAACCATAAGAGGTGCTGTCACTACAGGATGTCTGTGACAATTTAGAAAAAACAGTGTTCTCTCTTGTACATTTGGGACTTTATATTTACTCTGGGCAACCTGTTCCAGTGCTTCACTACCCTCACAGTCAAGATTCTTTTCCTAATATCTAATCTAAACCTACTCTATTTCAGTTCAAAGCCATTCCCCCTTGTCCCATCACTACATGCCCTTGTAAAAAGTTCCTCCCCAGCTCTCTTTTAGGCTCCCTTCAAGTACTGAAAGGCTGCAACAAGGTCACCCCAAAGCCTTTTCTTCTCTAGGCTGAACGATCCTAATTCTCTCACCTTTTCCTCATAGAAGAGGTGCTCCATCCCTCTAATCGTCTTCGTGGCCCTCTTTTGGACTCACTCTAACTGGTCTGTGCCCTTTCTGTATCGGGACCCCCAGAGCTGGATACAGTACATCAGGTGGGGTGTCAAGAGTGTGGAGTAGAGGGGCAGAATCCCCTTCCTTGACCCACTGGCCATGGTGCTTTTGATGCATCCCAGGGCATGATTGGCTTTCTGGTCTGGGAGAACACACGGCCAAGTCATGTCCAGCCTCTCATTCATGAGCACCCCCAAGTCTTTCTTGACAGGGCTGCTCTTGGTTACTGCATTATGACTGATTCAGGCTCTCTCAGGTAATCTGTGTCAGGAACAGGAAACCAGCTCCATTTCCTTAATGTCAGCTCAGTGATTTACTCACTACAGAATCACTGAGAAATAAACTGCGGTGTAATCTGAAGTCTGGGGAAGCTTTCCAGTGACTCTCAGGGGCTTTAAAGACATGAGTTACTTCATTTTTGACATTATGTCTGTATAGTTGAGTGCAGGCCAAGCATTTATTTTCTGCTACAGAAACTGCCTAAAGGCACTGTGTTTTTTTGTCAGCCCTTTCTTTGCTCATGTACACTAGCCAGACTAACATGTTAGTTGTCTTTCTTGTTTGTATTATGACATTAACATGAAAAATTTAGGGTGCTCTCTTACGTGGAGATAAGAGTAGAAATACGAGGTTCTACAAACCCTCAGATAAAGAATATGTAAATGCCATTGTCTTTAACTGGGACTTCGTTTATCAGTCTTTAACACTAGAAGTGTATTAATGTTGCCTTCATTTTTTGCTGTCCTACTGATATCTCTAGGGACAAGAATGTTTAGAAATAAAGCATTGGAAGATTATTTTGTTCCACAATGGTGCTAGCTTGTTGTTTTCATTTTCTCTTAAAAACTTTTCACTAGTTCTGCTTTCCCAAAGCAAGGATAGTGCATGGAGACCCATTTATATAGCTCCAGCATTTGTATATTCATCCTAGGTGCCTGGTGATTCCCCCAATCTCTCTCTCCCTCTCCCCACTCTCTGCAAATAAATAAATAAACAAACAAACATTTTTAAAAATAAATAAATTCCCTTCCTAGATGTGTGAGAAATGTTAGATGCTTTTGAAGGCCTCCAGAGGGAGATCCACTCAAACTAAAATGAATTTTTAAATTTTGTAATGTCAATAACTAAGTGCTTACTTTTGGTAAATTGGAACTCTTTTTGGACATTTTCAAAACACATTCTTCCTTCTACTGCTGACTCATTTGTGTGAGGAAGTTTGATCCAACCTGTACATGCTTAGCCATTAGACACAATCAAATCCTGAAATCTCCAATCAAACAAAGGCAGAATTCTTTGCATGTGGGATAGCTCCTTTATTTTTACATCTCTGTGTGGTATGACAAACCATATTTATCATACACTTTTGACCATCTCTACTAAAATCTCCTTGGAATGTCAAAGACCTCTTATAATTGTTTCCATTCATGCAAAATTTCATTTCTCTCAGGCTATAAGACCAGATCAGGTATTAAAGAGTCAAGTGATGCTGGAGGGTATAACATCAAAACTTTCTCATATGCCTCAGAGGTAAAACTCTGAGAATAGCATAGAATGATCAGAAAGAATGGAAGAAAATATTTAAGGGTATAATTTTTAATATTAGCCAGAAAACAAGATTTTCCAGTGATACATTATCTAAGGGTCACCATCTCTAGACATTGCTAAAATATTCCTTCCTTCTGTACTGCATGTACCTGTGTACTGTATGTCTGTGTTATCTGTGATATTAGAAAAGTGTTTGGGGAAGCTCAAGAGTTTTAGTGTACACTTTATGCCTTTTTTAAAAGAAAAAAGTACTAGCTGTTGTCCCTGCTAAGTTTTGTGTCTGCTGACCCACCTCAATCCCAACTGGAAGACAAGAAGAAGTTTCAAAGACAGCTAAGTTACCACCCTTATAATGAATACTGTTGCCTGGGTAGAAAGGAGGTCCAGGCTTGTGGCCCAGCAAAGAGAAAGTGAAGGATCTGGCTGGTGCCTCAGCAGATGTTTGTTTAGGACAGCAACGGCAGTGCTGTCTCGTGTTTCACTGGGATGCATTAGGGATGTCGAGAAGTGTTGGGGCTCTTGTGACAGAGGAGAAGCTGGGGGCAAGATTGTCCATTTCTAATAGACCTGTGCTTCATTTGATTTCCTGCTTATAGAGCAACTATGCTTCTTAAGCTCTTTACTTGTAAAAGATGTGTGGTTCTGAGCATAGGAACAGAAGGATCAATTTGCTCCTTATTATATAGGGACATATTTTGTTGTAATACCTATCCAAGAGACAAGCTACAATACTCTGCCTATTCACTCCTATGCTTCCTATCCTGTGTTTAACTGTTTTATCTATCAGCACAGCTTTTTTGGGCAATTCTGCTTGCTGATTCTCTGGGTAGATATTCACACATTGAATCATAGGTTCACAGAACGGTTAGGATTGAAAAGGACCTTAAAGACCATCTAGTTTCAAACTTCCTGCCATGGACAGGGACATCTTCCACTAGACCTGGTTGCTCAGAGGCTCATCTAACCTGGCCTTGAATATTTTCAGGGATAGGGCATGCCCAGCTTCTCCGGGCAACCTGTTCCAGTGCCTCACCACCCTCACTGTGAACAATTTCCTCTTAATATGTAATCTAAACCCACAGTTTAAAGCCATTTTAAAGCCATATTGCTCTTCTGCTTTTTACTCTTGGCACTAAAAGACTTTATTGTGTTTAAGCCATAAATAAACAAGTAATAAAAAAGGAAAGGTTACTGAGGTGTTTGGTAGTGCAGTGGGGATGGGCACTTAGTGCAGAGGGAGTACAGCAGCTGATGGAATCCAGTCTCAGGGTGGTTCTGGGAGCTTTACAAAAAGAGCAAGGAGCTGGATATGCTACAGGTGTTTGTGTTTTTCAAATCTATTCCTTCAAGATCTTTAAAGATGAAGAGAGAAATCAAGATATTGATTACATCATTGCATTTTTAATTTTTTTTTTTGTATTCAACATGCCTAAACAATTATTTGTGGAATGAAAGCTGAAATGCTAATATATGATGCAAAGTCTGATCTGATGGAGAATAAGGCTTCTTCTGGGCTCTGCTATAAAGTCTGATCTGATGGAGAACAAGGCTTCTTCTGGGCTCTGCTATAAAACTGATTTGTGCTACATACATAATAAGGAAAGGAAAACTCTTCATCATTGCCTTCTGCTTGAGAAGTGTTATTGCCTTCCCCTGAAATACCTTGTCCATTGGCACTTTACGGGGGGATCTCTTGTAAACCTGCAATGGGGTAATTTTAAATTCATGCTATTAAAATCCTTATGCCTCATGGAAACCTGGTTTTACATCATATATCTTGTTTATGTTATTGCATGCAAGAAGTCTGCTTAGGATCTAACTTCAGCTTGCAAGCTTTACATTTTATCATTTGCATTATGTTTGACTAGTAATTATTCAACTTGAAATTACAATTTTCACACCTGCCTCTGCTATGGGCATTTGGCCTATGTGCTGGTACATGACAAATATAATATTATTAGATTACTATTTTATTCTTATGTTGTATTTTTAATGAACTGAAAAGTCATTCATGCTTGTTTAAACAAAGTGGAATTAACATTTAGTGTTATGGAATTACCTTATTTTTACATTGTTTCATATATAAAATGTTCTTTCTGCTCATAGCACTCAAGCTAACACAATTATCTAGAATTGGTATATTCTGGGATTTTGATATTAAAAACTGTCATGTTTCCAGGGAAATGTCCAGCCATATTCAAAAAGGCTTTCTTTTACTGTAGCAGATCTCTTTAGTATTCTGCCTTTCATGTGCTTCATTGATGTTATCATGAGTTTAAAAAGGACATACATGAGCAGCCAGCAGCCTGGCAGTTCTCCTAGATCCACTGATTTCCAGTGTTCAGACCCTGTGGGCAAACTCCAGACTAACTGTGGGCAAACACATGGACTATCTAGACTTGCTTGGTGTCATATTCACTCTCTGATGCCACATCAGTAGCACATGAAATGACCTTACTTGCAAAATCTCATGTGTTCTGTGTTGTGCTATCAGTGATTGAAGCTGTCCTGAAACTGACTTTTGTGTTCCTGCCAAAAAAACATTTACTAGACATAAATTTCCCAAAACACAGTCTCTGAATGCAAGGTATAGCTTTAAATTAAATCTTATTTAGAAGGTTTGCAGCATAAACGTTAAAGAACTATGGGGTAAAGCAGATGGCAATAATCCTTATATTTGGTACAAGGTTACTGGGGATAATGAAGAATATCTGCTGGGAAAGAAATATAACAGATTGCTTGGAAAATTCTGGCTTGCATCAGAAAAAATATTTCTGATTCAAAAAGTAAAGCAAGCAAAATAGAGATACTTTTATATTCATTGACAATTGTGAGGAATGGCTGAGAATTTGAGGCTAGAGGGTCCGCTGAAGTGTGGCCATAAGAAAAAAGATCCTTGAGCGTGCAGGAGAAGGAGCAATTAGCAGCTGAGGATAGGAGGTAGATTTCAATAAATTCACAGAATGGGTAAACAAGATCTCATGTGAAGAAAAATGCTGTTAAAGGGTTAGTGCCTTACAAAAAATACACACAGTAACATAATATCCATCTACAGGTGTATACCACCCCACGGTGAAGAAAAGAGAGAAAATGCAGTAAGGGATCAGCTTGATTAAAGCATGAACTGTGCATGAACCTTAAACACAAGAAATAATCAAGCTGGAAGCAGAAACTAGGTCATTCTACTGAGGATGAGTGATAAATATAACATGAAGATATAGGAACAAAATCTTAAAAAGTCAAACCTCAAAACAAGATGCGTCTGCCAAGAGGTGTAAATCATTTAAAATCATTTTAGAAGTGCCGCTGTAGCAGAGGGAAGGTGAAAGAAAGTCAGCTGTTCATCAGAGAGGAAAAGATATTGCAGATGATACTCAGTAAAATCACGTACTAACTTTTTATTTGCCTTAGTCTTTACAAAAACTATCAATTTCAATTAATAATTATTATAGATCATACCAGTGATATCAGTAAAGATATTAACTTTGAATGGGAAAGGAAAAATTTAGAGATCAGAGTTTTTCCAATCAGCTAAGGATTATGTGTTTTCTGATGAACAAATTAAAGAGTTTCATAATGAAATATTGAATACAAATGTTTTACTTGAAGTGTGTCATGGGCAGATAATGTCTTGAAAGGTTCATGAAAAAAAAAACAGTGCTTGTCTTCAAATAAGGAAAAAGGAAGATTGAGGTATGATTCAGCCACTAGCTTTATTTCTGCTTTCAGAAAAGGTCTGAGCAACTGATAAACTATTAGTTAGTTAGTACGGGAAGACAATGAGGATGTGAGCAATGGCCAACACAAAATTATCAAATCCATGCAATTTCTCCCTAAATCAGGACAATAGGATTTGAGAACTATGCAAAGCCATGTCACATCAAAAGAGCAGCTACCTCTTTGTTCTGCCGCTGTAGGTACCACTTGTGAAGGGCAGAAACAGCTGTAGATTAAATGTGCCTAAGACTGTAGACTGCACTGCCTAAAGTACTGGATTATTGAGTTTGTTTGTGCTATGTGTTGCAGTATTGACAAACTGAAAGTTAAAGAAACAGCTGGTGTTGATGTCAGGTTCTCCTCCTGCATCAAAATAAGACTCCTGCAAGCTGTAAATGCAAGCAGTGGGTGGGTTTTGAGCTGCCTCCTGAATGCCTTGCCAGATTCTGTGTGACAGGGTAAAGGCAGACTAACTTTGGCCAGTCCTGACTTCTGCTGTGCTTTGTGGCTGTACCTGCATCCCCCTTCAGTCTTCTTTCTACCCTATCATTCTCCAGCACTTACACAAGCTTCTTTAGAGCAGTTTGGACTTGCTCGTATGATGGAGACCCAGTAAAGCCAGTACAATCACAATCACTGGAAGTATGACTTAAAATTAGCTTTTCAAGGCATATACAGGAAGGTACAGAAAGTTTCAAGTAGCTTTTTTATTTCTCTTAGGAGCTACAAACCAAGGACAGAAGCTCCAGATGACCTGGAATATTGCTGTTGAGAAAAGGAGTGAAAACCATGAAGATTAGCTTGAGATGATACTGCAGTATGAAAGTTTTCAGGGACTGTTATGGTTTTTTGAGTTGTTTCAGCATAAATTACTCCTTCTGTCAAAAAAAAAAAAATAGAGTACTATGGAAACACTTTACTGTGTTATCTTGGCTTGGGGAATGTTGTGCTTTTGCTGGCCTGGAATAATTTGGGATCCAGAAATGTGTCTTCCAGTCTGGGATCTCCTAATACTCTGCAAGCACTGCTTCTGGGATGACTGCCTGCAGTGGTATGCTCTTGTTCCCTCTGCCAGTCTTCTGCCTGGGCCAGGGTTCTTTTCACTGGAAGACACAATTCCAGATCCCAGTAACCTTTGATGAAAGGTTATTGCTTTGAAACCAACAAAATCTTCATTGTATGGAGAAGAGAAACAGGCAGCTCTAGGGTGTAACTCAGCAGACTGATTTTAGATGTCTACTCGAGGCTGGTGAATTGCACCTTTTAATTAATTACTTACTCCCTTTGATTGTAAAAGGAGTCTTAGCTGGGTAGTGCATCAGTAGACATCTACACTGCAAGTATCTGTGGAGCTGATTAAATGGAATCCCACTTCAGTGTTCTGGTGACCTGGACTTGTTTCTCAGTTGTAGGTGGCATTGCCCAAAAGGTTAAAACTTTACCTGTGAGATCACTGAGTGATGGCTTGTGGGTAGTGAGGCTGGGTAGTGACAATGGTCACTTCTTCCTTCCCAGTGCTTGGAGGACTTTTCTAAACTCTGTTCTCAAAAGGAGATTTATGTATGTTGGCACAGGAGTTGTCCCAGTTAAGGGCTGCAGGAGCTTGACATTGCTCTGTTTCCCCTCATTTCGTAAGAGCTTCCTTTTTCATGATTAATAATCCTCTCTGCATCTCATGATGTTCATTACACTGCAGGTATAAGAGTGGGGTGTAAAGAATACCAAGGATGGTTGATTGGAGAAGCATAGAAAAATTTGGACTGGAAAGGTCCTTAAACATTGTCTAGTTCCAATCCCCCTGCCATGGGCAGGGACACTTCCCACTAGATGAGATTGCTCAAAGCCCCATCCAACCTGGTCTTGAACACTGTGAGTGTGAATGGGGCACCCACAATTTAGTACAGAATCACAGAATGTTAAGGGTTAAGGGTTGGAAAGGATCTTAAAAAACATCTAGTCCCACCCTGCCCCTGCCATGGGCAGGGACACTTTTCACAAGACGAGGTTGCCCAAGGCTTTATCCAATCTGGACTTGAGCTCTGGAGGGTTGGGAAATCCATATCCTCCCTGGGCAACCTGTTCCAGTATCTCAGCACCCTCACAGTAAAGTATTTCTTCCTAATATCTAACCTAAATTTCCCCTCTTTCAATTTGTCCCTATTACTCCTTGTTCTATCACTACAACTTCTCTGAGTGTATCCTGTGAAAGAGAGCTTGGAACAGATACACAAGGATCATCTTTCCAGAAGACCCGGAGAGAGATCTGTGCTATCATCTCCACTCTTGGGTAACTGAGGCACAAACAGTATTGTTTTAGAACTCCAGCAGATTTGGAGGGCCCCAGCAGAACCCCATATGCTACCTCCTACTCTGCTAATACCTAGTGGGTTTTGGTGACGTGGGGACTGCAGTAGGGGTTGGTAATTGGAATTGGTGGGAGTAACTACTGAAAGAAGGGCAGGCAAAAATTAGTGCCCAGGAAAGCTGACAGCAAGCCTTTCAGACACTATCTTTCCTCCTCTGGCTGCTGCTGCTGTTGCTCCATCCTGCTCCCACTCAATGCCAATGCCATTGATGTCTGTTTGCACCCACTTTCACAAGTGTGAGTGGGAGTTACTTGAGTCAGCTCCTTGCCACTTCTTCAGTGTAGGTGATCTCTGCTCAGCATGCAGCCATCAAAGCTGCCGGGGCGGTTTTGGGGTGGCTGTCCTAGGAATTTGCTCTTGATTTTCCATAAGTAGGTCACTGAGAAAGAGTTGCTGTTTTCTGCAGTCTGTCACTAGAGACTTCTCAGTAGGTCAGAAAGCAAACTTCTTGATTACTCTAACAAATGGTTTTATCCATTCCAACTGCACATTTCCACGTGCAGTTGCTTGCTGATGTGAAGACAATATCTTAAAGTGAACTGTCATTCATAAGGAAATTTCCCACTGTGTTAGTGACTTTTCTTAAAATTTAAACTATGTAGGGTAACGTCATAAACTTCTGGTTTATTTTCAGCATCTGCTTTAAATGTTTGTGTGGTTTTTGGAATTAATGTCAAAAAGTGCTAGGTTCACTGAAGTTCCTTATTTTTCTTTAAAAATAGGGAGTTCTGTTGTTCATTCTTCTTCTGTTATTTTTCTCAGGATGATTTTTTGAATAGGCTGATTCCTCTTAAAAGTTGTTACTTAAAAATATCTTTTAAATCACTTTCCCCATTAAAAAACCCCTCCATGATCTACAAGTTGACCTTTTTTTACCAGATGAGATTAGGGGAGATCGAGTGTGGTGATGTGCTGACCTCTGCTGGTGTCATCTTTTCTTACTGAAACTCCTTTTAAATGCTGAATTTGATACTCCAGAAAATAGGTGATATAAGACCTGAGGCAGAATCAGTAGCCATACTCCAAAGCTACAGAAAATCTAACGCTGTGAGCCTTCAACCAATTCACAGTCTTGGACATAATGACACATGGTGTTGTTTTCCTAAAAACCTCTCAATCAGATGTTTAAAATGTGCCAAAAGATCTGGGTGATTTCTTTTGAACCAGCAGATGCTGAGATGGACCAGGTATAGGCTGTCTGTCCTTCTGTGGCTGATATAAGGCCAGGCTGTAAAGAAAAAGTGTGCACATCATCTCTGTCAGATGCTCTGGCTAAAGGTTAATGGTGTACCCATGCCTGAATCCAGCCTGTTTTGTATTGCCACATCATCCTGTAGTATTTGACTCCAGTATGAAGCATCAGACATACCTGTTCATGCAGTGTTGGCTTGTGTCAACAAACTTCTTCTCTGCAACACCCTGAGGCAACTGTGACCAATTAGGTCCAATTAGAGCTGCTTCTCTCCTGGAGATGGTTTGTCAGGGAAGCTGGTTGCCAGAAGCATTAAAGGCACCTGGTGGATAGAAAAGGACATTCCTAGGTTGTAATCTGATTTTAGTTTGGGATGGGATGATTTACTCTCTACAGATTGCTCTCTACCACAGCCTCTGCCTTGTGGCTCCAAACCTCCTCTGGCGGGAATGATTCCCAGGTGCAAACCAGGTTTGGTTTAGATGAAAACTCTAGGTGAGACCACTACGTGATGGATAAAGTAATCAAAATGATGCTAAAGAGCATGATACCCTCAGGAAAATGAAGACTGTGAGTAGGGAGGGAAGACACTGCGAGGTGGCTATGTGAATTACAGCTGTCCTAGTATGAGGAGCTTTGCTTCTGCACATCTAATAGGACTAAGTACTTGAGAATTTTCTGTCCAGGAGATATCTGTCTTCCTCTCCATTCCCCTGGGGGCACCTGTATACACAGCTTGTGTGTATTTAAGAAACAACCTAGAGACTTCTAGGCTGAGTAACTGTGAGAAAATACATGAATCCATGTTTTGTTTGTACTCCTAGCAGTCTGCTTGTGTTTCAAAGTGAAGCTGTGCCCATGGGCTAGCCTTTGGAGATAAGGTTTTAAGAAGAGTGGAGAAAGAAACAGGGTCTCCGGCCCTGGTTTCTTATGTAGCAAGCAAAATTGTTGACTTTTGTTTTGGACAAGACCTGCTGTAGTCAAGATGAGAGGGATAGGAATATGCAGGGACATGCCTATTTGTGAACTGCTCAAGTGGTGGCTGAGCCTCAGCTGCTCTGTCAGAGTATGAGTCATGTTTTTATTTGTGTTTTTCTGAGCCTGAATTGAGAAAGCTTGTACAAGAAATTTTATGGCCCTTGACATCACTCTGCACTTTTGCAAGACAATAGCCTGACATTTTGCCCAAGGTGTTGGATTAAATAGTAACTGGAGACCATGCAAATACTTCTGCTTAGCCATTATCATGCCAAGGCCTTATGCAAGCTGGGGACTTCTGCTGTTAGGCAGGTTCTACTAAGTGTGACATTAGAACAGCAGCTCTGTTTATATGTCTCTTTGCATCACTGTTGGTTGGCTCTTCTTTGAAAACACTGGTAGAAAGCCCCCAGAGGAGGAACTGAGGGAAGAACCACATCCTAACCACCAGTGCTTGCTATCAGGATGAATCTGGGTGGTATACAGAGCCCATAAGTAACACCTGAGCAAAGGTAAGCTGCAAGTAGACGTTCTCCTGTTGTACACAAGCATTTCGACACAAGCATATCACTGATCTTAGTTCTCTAGGTAGTCACACTCTGATAAGCAAGGCAAAGAAAGGGAACATAGACCTCTGCATATATGTGTTTGCTCAGCTGTATCCTACATTTCCTCTAAAATTAGCCTCTCCTAAATGCTGTCTGTGAGAGCACAGGGAGCTGAGACTGTAAGAGCAAAGGAACTTGCATTTCTCAACCTCATGCTAACAGCTGCCAGCCTGAAATCATCTGGGGATTTTTTGCTTACATTGATTTTAAAAATGAAGATACGGCTTTTGGGTGAAGAGTGAATGAGTTTCACGTATTTGAGGACAGGGCTTTTTTCTGTGAAGAGTGAATGAATTTCACATATTTTGATGCCTTATGGATATGTTCTCAGAAAAATATTTAGCCTTTTAGGGCCATTGTTTTCCCCTTTACCCAGCCCGGCAGTGATTTCATAGCTTTAACTAATGGCCTCATAATCTGCTTTCAAGCTGAAATAGTAGGAATGTGGCACCAGCACTTTCCTTTCTCAGTAGTCCACTTGGTGGGTAAAATGTGAATGCAGAGTCAGCAGAACCACATTTAACTTTTAGCTGTCTTCTTGCTCTCCAGCCGCTAGCTTTCGTCTCCAGCACGGTGGAATCTTGCTGTCTCACTTCCCTACAGTTGCCTTACTGCAGTGCCACTTTGAGCCATCACACGAGACTGTTTTAAATTTATCACATTTCCTGTCATGGGCAAAAAAAATTTTAGTGCCTTTGGATGCCTCTGTCCTGAGGTTATTCTCTCCCAGTTGTCCAAATTAGGGGACTTGCTCAAACTCCTTGTGCAGAAATGAGAAGCACAGAGATCTGTGTGCATGGCTGGATCTTACCTTGACACAGGTCTGGAACACAACCCTATCGTGCTCCTCAATACCAGAGCTAAGAAAAGCTTTGTGTCCCAAGCTTAGGCATAGTCTTGGCAGATCACAGGTTCCAGTGGGAGAAAGCAGGTTTGGAGAAAAACATGTATGAGGCAGAGCTTTTTGCATCCCTTGGTTTATTCTACTAAAGAAAGCAGATATTTTCAAAGATGACTGAGTTTCCTCACCAAGATGATCATCAATAAAAAGGAAAGAGACAAGCAGCAGGAAAAATGTGAGGTTGAAGACCATAATCATTCCACTGAAAAAGTAAGGGAATCTGTAATGTGAGACTTTAGTAATGTGGTGTCCTAAGGAAGGGCTTCCAGGAGGTGGAAACCAGTTGGAAAATTTTGGTAGCAGTTATGTCTCTGAGCCAACCTGAAATAGGTTAGACAGTCAGCATGCTAGATGTGCTCTTTTCTCCCTGTTGACTTTAGAGGGAAGTTAGCTTGTATTCAGAAACTGCTGGGAGGAAAGAGAAGATATGATGGGAGGAGAGGCAGGCATATGACAATGTGGCTGCATACAACCTACCTGCTAAAAAGAAACCCAATTCAAAAATCAAGTTAGTCTGGCAAGCTGTATGTCCCATGAGGCTAGGACTGCTTGACTTTATGTTAGCCTCCTTCTAATTCTGTTTTTCTGGTCCCATCTCTTGACTTGGAATGTGGCTGCAGGCTCACAGTGCTGCTGGGGCTGCAAAGGCCCCTACAGGGGTCTCCTTTCCAACCTCCTGACAAAGCCGAGCAGCTCTGGGGTTGGATGGGCTGTTCAGGGCTTGGTCCACTTGGTGCTGCAGCACAACTACACAAGGAGATGCCGCAGGGTTTTAGATGTACAGGCCTCTAGATGTTTAAAGCTGAATCACCAGGACCCTCTTAGACAGGTTACCAACAGCAAATACACCCTATAGTGTGCAGCTGTCTGCAAGGTGATCAGTCCCCTCTGTAGGAAGAAAGCAAAAAAATCCCAAACCTTTCTTGCACTTTTTGCCCTCTTGGTCTGTGGATGTGGCACTTGGAGACATGGTTTAGTCATGAACATGACAGTTCTGGGTTAGTGGTTGGACTCAATGATCTTAGAGGTCACTTCCAACCTTAATGATTCTAGGATTCCATGTGACCTCCACAGGAGACAAACAATGTCACAGAATCACAGAATATTCTGAGCTGGAAGAGTCCCACAAAGATCACGAAATCCAACTCTTAAGTGAATGGCCCATATGAGGATCAAACCCACAACCTTGTCTTTATTAGCACTGTGCTCTGTTTCCCTTCAGAGAGCAGAAATATCCACCTAACTGTAGTCAGGCCCACTCCTTTGCATTTGGCCCAAAGCTCAAGGGGCTGTTAATCAGGCTGTCAAAACACTGAAAAAAAGCTGTTTTCAAGAACCTCATGATACAGCTGAAAAAATTTTGGTTGAACTCAGCTTGTGATTTAAAAAGTCCTGGGGTTAACAAAATAGGAAGAAAGACAGTACCAGATTAGGCAACTTCATAAATATAATTTCCCTAAAAAACCCTCCTCCTCAAAAAACCCCAAACAAAACAAAACCAAATAAAACAAAACAAAAAGGAACAAAATCTCTATTTGCCAAGCTCTATTTCCTATAAACCATCAATTGTTTGGATTTATGTTAACCCTCTTTTCCTTTTAGTTGACCCCTGACTTTCCTTTCAATATGGTGCAAAGGCTGAAAATTAGAGTCAAACCCTGTAGCCTGATACAAAGTTTTGTCTACATCAGAAGACCTGAGGACTGTTTCAGGATTGGGAATATTTCAAGCATATCTATAGCAATGTCTGAAGCTGTAGCTTATGGTTCTCATCATACCCATGAACTGAACGAAATTCTCTCATCTTTCTAGCACAGCTGATCATATAAAAGAAGTTAATAAGTGCAACAGGGAACAGTGGGTGCGCCATCATGTTCTTCACTTGTAATCAGGGAACAGGAAAAACTTGCATTTCAACTTGCCACAAATACCCTTGCTTCCTGTAGCTTCTAACGTGTGCTGTAAAAAATGTGCTCATATTATTACTGTGCTTTATTACTATGAATTGATTAGTTGCCCCTGCCACGATCATTGCAGATACAATAGATATGGAGATGTATAATTGTAAGGAAAAAAACAGCTTTGTTTTTACAGCAAAACCTGTCAGTCAGGAACATCCTAATCCATGAAAAGCCAATTTTCAAACCACATAGTCTTCAGACTTAAGTCTTGCATAGGATTTGATTTGTTTTGTAAGAGGCAGTGGATTTTTTTTCCTGGTAAGGCAGTTAGAAAAGTCTTACTGCATCTGGAGTCCCCGTGAAAGAAAATTGCTGTGGAAAATTAAATGTGGAAACAACTGTCAGTCAGGTGGGGTTTGGTCACTGCTAGAGCAGCTCTTCTGTCTTGATTGTGACATTCATGCAGACAGCTGCTCAGCTTCCAATGCATTGGAGTGGCTTCTCCCCGCTGCTTTTAGCAGAAGGTGGTTTGTTAACATTGTATTTTGGGGCTCGGTGAATCTGCTTTTGTGGCCAGACAACACTGCGTTCTGTGTGTCATGCAGAACAGTGCTAGCAACATCTCCAAACTAAAAAGGCCATATAACAATTTAGAGGGTACTTACCATACTATTATAAAGTTTGGTGAAGATGGGCCTTGTCGAGTATATGTCTGAATACTGCTGTATTAGCTCAGACAAAATAAAACATGGTCTGTTGGTGGGAAATGTTAACTGGAATGTTTGTACATTTCCAGCAGAGCTGCTATCCTGAGTGTGCAAGGGTGGGACTGCCCCCGGAGCTACAGTCCTTGTGTCTCCTGTACAACTTTTCAGCTCCACATTCCTAATACCAGTATCAGTGGAAAACAAGCTACCAATGGACAGTGGGGTTTAGACCATGTGGATAGAGAAAAGGCCCAGTAATAGATATATCAAGTAGTTTATAGATGACTATGCTATAAATTACTGCCCTGTGGTAATGTGTGAGGTCAATACGGTGCTTTGTTACACTGTAATAAAATAAATAAATGTAATAAGAAATGAAGTACTTAGGTTAGTTGGCCCTTTTGGAACCTTATGCCATTTTTCTGTTGTAGATCTTAGCCTTTAATATTAGTAATTTTTACCCAGGCTGACATCATGAGCTCAGCTGCTACCAGCACTAAATTCTCTGCCATGAATGACTTACACTGTTTGTAGTGTGAAGGTCTGCTGGAAGATGAACCTTTACTGCAGATTACCACAGATTAGGGCAGCTTGCACTGCCCAAGACATCCATCCTTGCATGCTTTTGCTGTTGGGCCCCAATAGATATGAAATGCACACAAAGACCAAAAAAAAGCAGCAAGTCTATGAAACTACAACATATACACTTTTGCAGGGCATGGAATAGAACTGGCTCTGCAACAAGGACCCAGTTTGTCTGACCTGTATCAACTTGTGAGTCATCTTTGTGCTGAAGTGTGACCTCTAAAAGGTCTTGCTCCATAGCAGGTTATGGTTGACAGTACAAATCAGTAATGCATGGGGAAAAAAGAACTCATCAGCTTGAGAAGAATATTCAGTTATTTCTCAATGATTGATTATGATTCCAAACCATCAAGACTTAACTGACATAAGAACCACAGGAGTTAAGGTCTGGATGGCCTAAAGATGCAGACACTGTTAGCTCCAACCTTTGCCTGGTGTCAAACGTACTGGAAATTTGTCCGAGGACACAGATGCCTAATTTTCACAATAGACTGTGGGAAGAAGGTGGGATGCTGTTCATGGCTGCTGAAGGACACAAGCCTCACTTCCTCACCTTCATCACAGTGATGAATTTAAGTATAAAAAGAGTCCTTCCTCCTACCCCCCATGGTCTGCTACCAAGTTAGAAACTGCACACAGCAAAGACGTGGACATGGACATGGACATGGACATGGACAGGACATGGTCCTGCCTTTTCCAGGGTAATGCTTCAGCCTTGTCCTACCCTACTCAATCTGATCTGAGAGCTGCCTTTGTGGATGAAAGGTGTTGGTCTACGGTCACTTATGCTTCTCTGGGGATCTGTACATGAGAGTAGAGGACTTTGCTTCTGACCTGTTCCACTTAGGAAAAAAGGACAGAGATTCATGTGGAATGGGGAGCGCTGTGAGAAACAGCTCAGGAATTTACCTTGTTTGCACAATTTTGAAGGGCTAGATAACAAATTACAGGTCAAAGGGAGGAATGAGAGGAGGAGGTTTCCTTTCTCCCTGTAACTTGAAATCCTTTCTAGTGGATGGGAATGCATATATTTTTTGTGTTTCCCCAGCTTATCTTTCTCTGTTGGGTTCTAGCAACAAAGCCCAGTTCTCTTCTTTTGCTCATATCTTCTCAGATGCTGGGTCTGAGGAGAGAGTCTTATTTTCCCCCTTAAGTTTCTCTTCCAAGTAGGACATTATGAGCAGCTCTCCTGTGTCTCTTGTTTTAAACACTGCTGGTACCAGACATGAAGTAACTTGGCTTTATCAAATGTTTTTAAAGGCATTTTAAGCCTTCTTGTCAGTACTGGTTAGTTAAGTTGAAATTAAAACCTGATTTGCTTCTGTTTGAAAGGGAGATTGTTTTGCCTGCACGTTTATCTATTTTCACTGAGGTCTCACGTACATTGGCAGGATTGGATCAAACTGAAGAAATCTGAGGACTTTTTCCCCTCCCACTTATTTCTTTTTCAAAAATTTAAATTAAAATTTTTGCTATTAAAACTCTGTTTTTTTCTTCTCAGCATCACTGTACCCCATGCCTAGCAATCACAGCAGCATTTTTACTTGCTACTGAGTTTGATCACCGAACTTGCTTGTTGCAAATAAAGCCAGGGCTGTTTCTTCACGATGGCGCTGGCACACTGCAATGTGTTTGGGCAACCTAAATCCCACCAAATCCTTCTGTTTCAGGTTGCCAGAGGCACCTTGCTGACAGGCAGCACCAAGCACAAGGACTGGGTGCACAGGAGGGCTCCTGGGTGTGACTCCTCATCCTCATTGCATCCTGCTCACAGCATCACAAGCTTGGAGCAGCCATTCTGGTCTCATAACTCTAGAAGCAAACATAGGCAACCAAGTTTCATGCTACCAGCAGGTCTAGGCTGTGTTTTCCTTCCCAGGTCTTTTTATTGCCCAGAGTGACCTCCTTGGTGCTGCAGGCTGCCTCCTTGATGATTCCCCCAGTCTTAGGAGCCATTGTGGCTGCTGCCACTAGATACACAACCTCCTCTCGGAGACTGAGCTGCCTGCTTGTTCCCAAAGATAGAAATTAGGTGAAGGTTGAGAGGACTTATCAGTAAGTCAGGGCAGGAGCAAACACACATATTGCCAGGATGTTGCAAACATCCTCAGAACAAACACCCCAAATGCAGGGAATTCAGTTAAGGTTGTTTAAATGGTTACTGATATTTCTGTACATTACGGCATAGACTAAAGGTGCACAATATTAAAAAATAAAAAACTGGGACAGAACACAGAAGTCTCATGCAACACCCAAAATAATTGTAAATTTTCAAAAATTCTCGTGAACCTCTATGTCATCTGGAAAATGATTTCTCTCATACTGAGAGCATTGTATTTTGGTATGCCAAAGTGTTTAAATATATAAAGTCCAGTTTAAGGCTCTATGACTGCTGTCACCGTGACTAACCAGAAATTTCACTCTGATCCACAGCTATAAATCAGACCTGCATTTCCATCAATCCCCACACTGAGGCTTCTGTATCTGCTTGTTTGGGCTCTCTCAGGTGCTACCAGCCTCAAACCTCTTCAGTACTGAGTGCTTCAAAACCTAATAAGCTCCTTTTGGGAAAGCTCTTCCTTCTTTGTCTTTTGAACTCCACTCTGCCTTTTTAATGCAGACATTTATTTTGTGAGGAGGGTAAATTTTGGGCTTTTTCATGCCCCTGTTTCCTCATATTGAAATCTGTTTATTATTATTTCTGCAAATACTGCTAAAAGTTATCCTCGCCTTGACTGCTACTCAGGAGACATGCTTATTCAGGGTTTTAATTATTTATTTCCTTTAATCATTAATTTCCTGTGGTTCCTTGGTTTATGGGTTTCCTAAATCCCTCCCGAGAGATTGTGATCACAGAACTAAACTAAGAGCAACTCTCTTGGGATCTCCAGTAATTCCAGTGCAAACAAAGAAGAAATGAGACCCGAACTCAGACTCGAAAGGGTGGGTATTAGAAGGGTTTGGAGAGGGCTTGAGATTTCCTGATGGGGCATTTCTGTTGAGGTGAGACCTGCAAGATCATATCATTCAGCAGACTCTTCACATTACTAGGGTGTAAAGTCCTGTTGTAAAGAATAAAATATGGGATTTCAGTTTCATGGTTCCCTTTGAGTTCTCTGTTAGTCATTTTAAATCCACACTAAAATAGATTTTAATTTTCTCTTTCCATGTTTTGCCTTCAACTTCATGCAGGTTTGCTTCACAAGACCAGAACCATGTCTGGCTGTACTGTATTCACCATGGCAGCATCCAGAGGCTGGCTCTTTGTCATACCTCCATAGTCTTAACTTCCTAAGTAAATTAAGAATTAAAGCTGACTTTGTCTGATTTGTCCACCTAGCCTTTTCCATTTGAGAAACTTCCCCATTTCTTTAATTTCATGAAGAGCACAGTAATACTTCTCTGTAATTGTTCTCAGCTGCTTTTTATCATGGTGGTGCAAAACCACACAGCCATCAAATATCATCTTTTTTCTTACCTTCTCCTTTGCCCTCCTTCATCCCTTCTGGCATTTTGTCCTTTTCGTGCCTAGCTTTACAGCTTGCTGCACATCTATTTTGCATCTAATCCACTTAGTCTTACTCTGTAAGAACTGATATATAAACAGCAGCTTGAACTGTGGCATCACTCTGAAGCGCAGGCAGCCTTGCCACGCTGGGACTCACCAGCGTGGGAATCACTCGGTTAGCTGAATGTTAATCTGATCTGGCTGCTATTGGTGACACAGCAAGTTTTGCTCTGTACATACACGCTGCTCTGTCTCATGCAAAAATGAGATAGTGAAAAAGGCATATCTGGAAAATACATCCTTGCATGAAGAAGCACAACACTGCAACAGCCTGAAGTTTTGTTAGTCCTGACCACAGTATGATCCCCGAGCAGTCAGACCCCAGTTCCATTGTATGTGACCCTCTAGGAATGCTGCCCTGTGGAAAAAGGGGAATTGATCTTCTCTACCCATTCTTTCCACTGGTGTTTCATCTCACCATTCTTTAATCAGGTAACTGTGTGTTTTAGTGTGTTTTTGGAACAGGGAGACGTACTAGGGGGCCTTTCTCTATCTTTCTGGGAAGGCTGAGAAGGCACCCTGCTTCCAAAATTGCACCGAGGATTTGCCTGTTTGCCTCTACATGCCATTCACTCAATTATCTCCCTCCTTATACAGAAAAGCTTTTTGAAGAGCTTGCCAAGGTTTCTGCGAGGAGCCCTCATGAGTGAATTTCACCACAGATGAAGGCTTGACAAGCTTTGTTGGACAAAACAGGAAATTAAGGTGCTTTTTGTGTATGCATATGTTTACAAATATTTATTTTAAGCTTTCTTGCATTACTAGATTTCAAACGCAGCAGAAGCATGGCACACAGTGCTACTTGGCGCTTCCCCCGCCTGTCCCTGCCCGCAGGCTCCTCCCGGAACAGTGTCCCTTCAATCCACCGCTGCGCTCACCTCTGCCCTTCGGGCACCGCCACTTCAACACAACCACCTCCCCCTCCTCTTCCTCATCCCTCCCGCCCCTCCTTCAACCTTCCTCAAACCTGCGGTCACTTGACCCGGGCGGGGCAGCCCCGTCCCGCCCCGGAGCGGGCAGCGCGGGGCCCCGGGCGAGCTGGGGAGCGCACGTCTTCCCGGAGAGCCGGGATGGAAACGGAATCGCCCCTCGGAGTGAGTAAAACAAGTGCGAAGCAGAGTGGAGGGTGGCATCTGGCTCTTCGGAGGGTGCGGGCGGCGAGGGCAGCGCGGGGCGGGGGTGGCGGTGCCCCCGGTGCCCGTGGTACCCCCGTGCCCGGCGGGGCTGGCGGCGCCCTCCTCGCCGGGGCTGTTCCGATAGCTCTCCTCACAGCGTTTGCTGTGATTCCCGTGAGGATTTCTTCTTAGCTTCTGGATAGGCTGCAGCAAATGTTTTATTGATGTCACCGTCAACTGTTCATTAATTAGCTGTCCCTCCCGGAAACGCGTGGGGTTTGGCCGTGTCCCAGCGCTCCGGGCCGGCGGGGCTGTGCGTGCAGGGCACACCGCGGCAGGGCACAGCCTGGGGGAGAGGGAGTCAGCCCGATAGTCTCGGTGTCCCGAGGCTGGAGGATGGTGATCTCTAGCGGCTTTGTGCTTTTGAATGTTTTATTGCTTGTTTATTGCATGCGTCCCGGTACGGTCCTCAAAATGTAATTGCAGCCTGCATGCAGAGCACCCAGGAGGTCAGAAACCTGGCCTGAACAAGGGGAGCGAGGGTCGTTAGAGTGGGTGGATGCTGGCTGGAAGCCAGGTGCCCACCACCATCTCTCTATCACTCCCCTCCTCAGCAAGACAGAGAATATAAGGAAAGGCCCATGGGTTGAGATAAGGACAGGGAAAGATCACTCCCCAGTTATCACAACAGACAGAACAGACTCGACTTGGGGAAGTTGTTGAATTTGATACCAATCAAATCATAGTAGGGTAATGAGAAATAAAGAGCAAATCTTAGAACACTTTCTCCCCACCCCTTCACTCTTCCTGGGCTCAGCTTCACTCCTGGTTTTCTCTTACCTCCACCCCCTGCAGTGGCTCAGGGGGACGGCGAATAGGGGCTGGGGACAGTTCACATGTTGTCTCTGCCACTCCTTCCTCATCTGGGAGAGGACTCCTCACACTCTTACCTGCAAACTTCAATATTAGTCCTTCTCATGAGCTGCAATTCTTCATGGTCTGCTCCAGTGTGGGTCTCTTCCACAGGGTTGCAAGTCCTGCCTGCAAACCTGCTGCAGTGTGGGCTCCTCTCTCTGCTGGACACAGTTCCTGCCAGGAGCCTGCCCCAGCATGGGCTTCTCATGGGTCACAGCCTCCTTTGGGCATTCACTGGCTCCAGTGTGGGGCTTTACACAGGCTGCAGATGGATCTCTGCTCCAGTGCCTGGAGCCCCTCATGCCCTCACTGACCTTGGTGCCTGCAGACTTGCTTTTCTCACATATTCTCACTTCTCTTTCCCTGGCTGCAGTTGCTGTTGCATAGCAACTTTTTTACCTTCTTCAATCTGTTATCCTAGAGACACTACCACCATTGTTGATGGGCTTACCCTTGCTCAGCAGCGTGTCCACCTTGGAGCCATCTGGCATTGGCTCTGCTGGATGTGGGGTAAGTTTCTGTCAGCTTCTCCCAGAAACTACGTCTGTAGTTTCCCTGCTGCAAAACCTTGCCATGCAAACCCAACGCAGTAGTTAATCACAGCACCATGTGTAGGGTGGCTTGCCTATCTAGAAGAGGGAAAAAAGACACAGTTCTTCTTTGTGAAGTTTAGGATTTAGTCACGAGAGGCAGTAGCTAATGGTTGCAGTTTCATTCCTCCAGCAAGGACTTGTCTGTATCCTGAAAGGTTATATCACATCTCAAGCACAAGTCAGCAGCTGAGTTTAAAGGTGATAGTGTGAACAGCTAGAGCTTTGCACTATGCAGGAGATCAAGCAAAAGTCTGTTCCAGTCACTTTTGGACAGGACTTGATTAGCAGATGGCCAGGGTGCAGTTCCTGCACTGCCAGAGGCTGCCATTCCCAGCCTCAGGGTGTTGTGGAAGGAGGTCAAAGGAAGAGGAGGATGAGATGTTGATCTCTCACATGTCTGTGTTTGCAGGACCACAGCATGTCTTGATGTTTCTTCTCTCTGCTGGCTTTCTCCAGGCCCAGCAGGACACAAGAAGTGTCCTGGTCCTGCTGAGGCTGGGGCGTTGATGGCAGCTCAGAACCTGCTACCTGTGGGTTTTGGCTGGGCAGTGCCAACAGACCTGTTGTACAGCCTGGCAAAGCTGATTGCAAGGCTCGGTACCTCCACAGGGGCTTCTTCAGCACGGGCCAGTGTGGGGCTGTCCTGAGCCAGTGGTGAACTGGTGAAAGGGACTGGTGTGGCAGAAACCCACCTTTTTCTGTTAGCTGTGGGGCTGTGCCTGCATTAGCCCAAGCAAGTCAGTGAGAGCACACTATGGGAGGAGAGGATGGCAGCAGGTAAAGCTGCACCCTTGGTTACATCCTGGGAGTGCTGTCAGTGCAAAAGAGCTTGTGCTGGGAGAAGATGTGACTGCCAAATGGGGCTTATGGGTCTTGCTGCTCCCTGGGGGGCGAGCTGTGTGCCTGCTCTGGGAGCTGTGGATGGCCTTGGAGAATTGGACTAACTCTCTGGTCCCAAAGTCTCTGGAAAGGGGGCTGCAGATCACAAGCAAGAGAGGAAAACCCGTGCTTATAGTTAAGTTTCTAGCTGGCATACAGAACTTGCAAAAGTGCTGCCATATGCTAGAGTGTTGCAGCCTCACAGCTCCTGTCATCTTCAGAGCTGGAGAAGGACAGACACCATTCAGTCATTTGCAACTACTGAACAGCAATGCTGTTTTAAGCACCTGCAGCTCCTGCCCACACTGATGCTACGTGGTACAGAGACTAGAGCAGAGCAGCCACGGGCGAGCAGTGGTGTGCAGTCTGAGAAAGCATGAAATGCAGCAAAAGTTGACAAAATTAGCTGCAGACTTAACGTTGTCTGAACACGGGGTTAGCAGGAGGCAGTTTATCATGTTAAATCGCAGAGCCATGGATGAGTTGATCTGACTGAGATATGAATGTCTTTCCAAGACTAGCAGAGAGGGACCATTTGCTTATGTAGAACAAAAAGGATCTGTACTTTTTTCACACCCCCCCCCCCCCCCAAATTATGGGCATTTTTCCACTTGACTTTGCACTAGACCCATCAAATACCTGCTTTTTAAATAAGGAGACAAAGGGAGCAAGAGAGGGTTTAAACCACTTTTGTTCCTGCTTACAAAAAGGCCTTGTGCATATGGAAAACCTCAGAGGCAGCTGCTCTTCACCAGGAGGAAAATCCCAGATTACACACTGGACACGTGCAGCCTGTGTCACTGTGCCAGGGCTGCCAGGTATTTCCTTCATCCCACATAGTCCCATTCTAATCTAAACTGGGGTGACTGTATTCAGAGAGACCCATTCAAAGACACACCAAAGGCACACCAGGGCAGGCTAGGCAGGTGAATCACTGGCAGATCTAAAGGCAGATTTTATCTGTTACATGTGGTATGGACATAAAACTTAGGAATACAGTTCCTAAAGTTGCTTTTCAGATGACCCTATGTGACTGCCAAAAAAATTATAATCTATTGCACTGTGTTTAAGGAAATGCTCTTCATATAAGCAGTATGGCTTACCTGTACATTCCAACCACCACCTCAGAAAAACCAACCTCCTCCTTAAAGCAATCTGAAGAACACTGGGGAGAAGCAATCTTGAATGAATGTGCTAAGATGCAGCAAAAAGGATCAGGAACTAGTGAAGATGTTTGCAGAGTACAAAAGCTGAACAATTACAAGCTGAGTGCCATTACTGTAGAAGACAAGAAAGAATCATTCACAGTCATAGCTTTTTTAAAAAGGATTAAAAAGAAAGGTGTGGTATTAATGAAGGTAATCGCTATGCCATGATCTAAAAGAAACCATCACACTAGCTGTAAAAAAGCAGTTAAAGCCTTGAAAGCAGTGAGAAGAAGGAAGGCTCTGATCCCCAAACCACTACTTAAACTTCAGGAACATCCCTGAAAAAAAGACATGGACAGGTTATCTTCATGTTCTGCATTATCCAGGACATCATAAATTGAAAAATGAACAGAATAACTCCAGTAGGCACTGGTGATGCCATGATTTCTCATCTGGGTTTCATCCACTGGCAATCCTGCATGACCATTGCAGATTTTGCAGAAGATCCCGGAGAGGCTTGTATCCAAGAAGAACAGTTCCAGAGTAATTTTCAGGAAGATCTGAGCAAACTGAAGTACTTATGATCATGGACTCATAGGGGTGATAAGAACAGATCAAGAGATAAAGAGATGAAGGTTTTCCTCTTTGACCCCAGAAGCCAGCATGACCTGCAGATACAGTGTCCTGACATCTTTGCAAAGGCTTTTCATAGAGGTAGTGTTGTGACACCTGATTTGATCCTTTAAAGTGAGTATTCTCCAGGGACCTGAGGGCAGCAGACCCAGCCCCTGTCCCAGCCCTGCCATCAGTCCCCTTGTCATGCACCTGGGACTGCAAAGGGTGAAGGAATGGACGTGGTTTCACTCTGGAGGTAGGTTACTCCTTGTGATTTCACAACAGCCAGTGTAGACAGTAATTTCTTCATACCAGTGAAACTGCATATATTTGTTTTGGCTCTGCTTTTTCTTTCACTTGGTCAGTTTACAAACCTGAAGCTGGAGCCCTCCCTTGGCACTGTGCTGAGAGACAATGTCATCAAAAGAAGCCTATGTTGTAGCTGTGAAACTCTTGATGTTTTGCTGCAGCCACTTGAGAGAAGGGTTGACATTTTATCACATCTATAAATCCACTCTGCACAGGTAAAATATCATTAATTTGACCACAAGTGTATGGAATGGTTTATGTTTTTTCTTTTCCCAGAACAGCCCATGAGGTCCCAGAGCAGGCACTAATGCAAAATGCCTTTGCAGACCTTCATTCACACGTGCCGTGAAAATGGCCAGTGGATGTCGCGATTACCAGAGGAGCTCTGGGATGTTCCCCTCTATAACTTAGCTCTTCCAGGTAAAGATTAACTTTTGCTCTCCACTGTTTTGTTAGCTTGTCATTTAAGCATTGGAACATCCTGTTTGTCCCATTTTATGATGGCTATGTTTATAATTTGGGTCAAGGTGTGGGAGAAGGGCTTGGGGAAGGGCCTGTGTGATGTTATGTGTGCGTGAATAATTTTGGTCTGTAATGTTTGGCATTTCTCAGAGTGAAGACGGGAAAAAGGAAAGAAAGAGGCACTTTTTTTTCAATCTCTCTGCATCATCTTGCCAGATCAGTATTAATAATCTAAGCATTTGCTTATCTGGGCAATCATGAAGTTTTCCTAATTAATTCTTGCCGCTTCCTGTATAATGAAATGGTTCCATAAGGAGAGAAATAACATTTTACCTTACTGTTTGTTTCTTTGTACTGTTTAAAAGAGGCTGTGGAGGTATGGGAAAAGGAGAATTGAGACTTTTAATTAATATGTTTTTATTTATGTAGACTGTGCTACATGATCCTGCTTACAAAAACTGGATTTATCCTATCATGTGTAGATGCAGATAAGTGGCATCTGCGTATCATTAGCCTTTCTTTGGTCAGCTTGTTGCTTTTTCTGCTACCTTGATATTTTTTCCCTCTCATTCTGTCCAAAGAAGTTGAGGAGGCACTGGAGGACTGTCAGCTCCCCCTGTGCCTCCACATTAAAAATGTTACAGAAGAAATGTGTAGCCCACGTTTTCTCTCATATCTGTAGATGTGACAGGTAGTTTGGGTGGAGAGCAGCCCAGCAGCCCAGTGTGTAGATTAATGTTTTCGATAGGCTACAGGATCATAGGTTAATTTTAGGAAAGACATATATTTAGAAACAGTGTGAATTCTTGTTTTCAAGTGAGTGGAGCCCTGAGAGGACCCAAGAACCATAGTGTTTTGGCTCTGTTTTCATTAAAGTTTAAACCCAGAAACTTATCTCAAGGTGACTTCTTAGATATGTAATTTGAGTTAATGTTAGCTAGAGAACAAGCACACCTCTGTTTGTAAGAGGACTCAGCATAGATGTTATTAAAAAAAAGGCTAGAATTTCTTATTTACCATCAAGAGAAGAAAATATGTATCTGTCTTTGGAAAGAAGAAAGTATTAACCTCCGACTTTTTATTTTTCTTTTTGTTCATCTTGCAAAAATCCTTCAAATAGTCAGTAGCATGCTCGCTGGGGTTTCGTTTTTGGGGAAAAGGAATCATGTTGTTTCTAAAAGGCTTTCAGAGTGGTGTTTCTGGGACATTGTAGAAAGTGGAGAATCTGCTAATGTGTGCCTTTGACTTCCTGGCTCTCCTCCTAACGGTGACCTTGTTATTCTTGCAAATGTTTGTTGTTCTTGTGAATATGCCTGCAGGGAGAACAGGCATGAAGAAAAGAATAGTTGAAGGCAAGCCCATTTCAGCAAACATTGGAGGACTTTTACAGAGCACTGCAGGCTATTAGCTTGAAATATTTTGGTGGCTGTCCAGCTGACCTACAAAACTGATCTGGCCCAAGTCACAACAAAAACAGATCAAGACCAACCAGGTCAAGACAGCCCTGGCAGGTTTTTGAAGGGAGCAATAACTGGGGGAAATGCACTTTGGAAGTGGAAGTTTATGTCATAGAAGTCATGCAAGAAACATGAACGTGACAGAGTGCATTCTGAAAGCATGATGAGGAGGCAGAGGCAAATCTCAGTAATTAGTGTTGTGCTTGCACCAGATCCAGCACAGTTCCTCTGTGGAGGTGTTGATTCCAGCTCTGAAGCTACCTGGCTTGGTGCTAGCTCACTATCTTTGCATCATATTTGTTGTGTCATGGATATACCCATCTTCCTTTCATTACTGTAACTCACTGGCATCACAAGAAGAATCCTAAGTAAAAGATTACTATCCTTTTGCTGGTTGGCATCAGTGGATGCAAACACCCATCAATGGAATCCTGCTCACCTCTCTCAGACTTGGATTTGGTCCATGGGTGTTTAATGACTCTTACATCTTCTAAGACATACTTCTTTGATTACATGCCCACAATGTCGATCTTCCATCTGCAGTGAGCTTACTTTGGGTCTCTCAAGCAGGAAAATAGATGGAAAATAGATTTCAAAAGGTGAAAAAATTGAGTGAGACATTAAACTATTATTGGTAGTTTAAAAGAATTCAAAACCAATCTTGTCCTTTTTTCTTTGGCTACTAGAAATAATGCCATTGGCACCAGTAAGACTGACCATTCAAAAAGGCAGCTTCTAGCAACAGTAAACAATTTATTTGAAGCCAGACTTAAAACCCCAAATAATATGCATTTGCAGACACTCTGTAAAGATCCAAGCAAGTCACTTGCCTGAATTGTTAGCTTTTCTTATTGATTCTTTATAAAACTGGAAGAAATAATGGAACAGAAAAAGCTATCAAAATCACTGTTTCCCTGTCCTGAAGAAATTTTGAGTTTCAATAGTTTCATCTAAATATGATGCAAGAGATGTGTCAGATTTATTAAGATTTCAAAGAAATCAAATATTTGGGCAGGCTGTGCTTGGCTCTGTTGCTTAGGCTGCCCCTGTGTAATTCCCTGCGCTGGAAAGAGTCAGATAATTTTTGACATCCATAGAAGATGGACCTTTTTCATCTATCACACATAAACTTACATTTGGATTGGCCTCTGAAACCTTCAAGTACCCACCTCTTATGTTGGTTTTGTAGGGTATTGAAGGTTTAGGTCAGGAGGGCTTGTTTACCAGATATTTAAGATATAAATATTTAAAGTACCAAGTTAGGAGTTGGTCCAGTCAAAAGTGTAAGAAGATAAATTTCTGCTTTCAGTCATATTTTCCTGTGCAGAGATGATGGGATTGGAGAATGAAATCCTGCATTTGGACAGCTCTGAAAACAGGACAAATCCTAGATAAATTCAGCCTTCAGCTATTCCCTGAAAAAAAGAGAAGTGGGTTTTCACATCGTGGTTATTATTTCAGTGGAAGATGCTATTTGAAACAGGCCATTTTATTGTGGTTTGGGCAAACGACAATGTGTAGTTTAGATGGGGACTAGTTTATTGAAAAGTCTTGATGCCTTCACTTCACAAGGATTTCACACTACGCTTATTAGTGTCAGGTGAGCAACCTCTGTAAAAGAGCCCACCTTTTTGCCACAACTACATAGGCTGTCAGAAAATATAGGTGTGTGATTTATAAATGGGGTGGGGTATCAGGTGTGGTGTATCAGATCTTGAATAGTTAAGAAATGAGATTTTCTGTACATCTATTTTTGTATTCTACAGGGAGTCATGACACTATGACCTACTGTTTGGACAAAAGATCTGCTGTTAGTGGCAATGAATCCAAGGTGGTGAAGTTTTTAAACAAATGCATGCCCTGCATTGTGCGCCCCATTATCATGAAGTGGTCCACCACACAGGTAACTGTCATCTCGTGTTCTCTTCATGCCTCAGCAAAGTTGAAGCTTGTGCTGCAGGGCTGAGAGTGGCCGAGCTTTGCCATGCACAAAGACAGAATAGCCTGCTGCCCAGAAGTCTGTGCTCTCCTCAGATGCTGTGCTTGGGTGTCGTGGTTTAACCCCAGCCAGCAACTCAGACCCACACATCTGCTTCTCACTGCCCCTGTGTGGGATAGGGGAGGGAATTGGAAGGGTAAAAGTGAGAAATCCCCTGGGTTGAGATAAAGATGGTTTAGCAGGTAAAGCAAAAGCCATGCATGCAAGCAAAGCAAAACAAAGAATTAATTCACCGCTTCCCATGGACAGGCAGGTGTGCAGCCATCTCCAGGAAAGCTGGGCTCCATCACGTGTAATGGTGACCTGGGATGACAAATGCCACCACTCTCAGTGTTCCCCCTTTTCTTCCCCCAGCTTTATATGCTGAGCATGACTCCATATGTCTGGGGTATCCCTCTGGTCAGTGGAGGTCAGCTGTCCTCGGCTGTGTCCCCTCCCAACTGTTTGTGCATCCCCAGCCTGCTTGCTGGTGGAGCGAGAGGCAGAAAAAGTCTTGGCTCTGTGTAAGCACTGCTCAGCAATAAGGAAAATATCTCTGTGTAATCAACACTGTTTCCAACACAAATCCAAAAAACAGTCCCATACCAGCCACTGTGAAGAAAATTAACTCTTCCTGTCTAAATCCAGCACACTCGGGTATGAGACAGGTGGCATATACACCTGGTCATCTTTTGTGGGGAAAAAAACATGGTAGGTGAGGCAGGGATGATACTTAAATAAAGATGTTGCTTAAAGCTGACCATTTGGTACTAGAAACTCGTCTTCTTTTTCAAATGTTTATTGTTGTTATAAATAACGTATAATATTACTGTAATCAACAGAGTTTTTTCTGTTATACTTTTTTCAGAAGGTAGTGCTTGTCATTTTTGCTATCACTGTTGTGAGATATCAGTTGTTTTCCCCATCCATACTGGGTATTTCACCCAGTAGCAGAGACAGAAGTATTCCTCATTGAAGGATATTTTTTTCCCATAAAGATTAAGAGAATGAAGGTGTGTTCCCTCATGTAAGGTTTAGTTAATTTTTTAAATGTCCGAATATTAAGCTAGTAGTTATCTCTTTGTTCCTTACAAATGTATGTTAAAGACAAAATTGGGGATCATGATTTAAGCTAGAGCTTTTGAAGATTCTTCCAAAGAAGAGACTTTCCTGACATCAAAGAGGTGCCAAAAATCTTTTTGCTTTTGTTCTTATTGAAGGAGTAGTTAATTATTATGGAATTAAAACTGAAAAATTGATAAATGGTAATAAGTATGCCTAAGCTTTTATTGCGTTTGTGCAGCTCTGGTAAACTGGAATCTTAGACTCTACCAGGGTATATATAATGGCAATGATGAGATGATGTGGAAAGGCACTTGCGTAGCACAGAGTCTTCTTTACCTTGAGCTGCTTTTTGCTTTGGGACTCAAGACAGTGAAAAGATTTAGATACCTCCTGACTTGTGGGTTTCTGTCTGGCGAAGTGACACTGTTGGTGACAATCTCCTAATATCATTATAGTAATTTCTGGTCCAAACCCAGAGTGCCAAGTGGGTGCACTGTTAATAGGAAAGAGGTACAGCTGCAGTCCTGCTCTCCTTACCTCGGGGGTGCTCCAGTTATCTCTGTGAGGAGATGACTCCACCCACTGGTAGCCAGAACAGACATGAAGGAGCCCTACTGATGGTAGGACTCATGGGTTCTTGGATTACCCAGTGCCTAGGAGGAGGTGCCTTCTTGAGCCCTGACTCTTATGGGTGTCAGTCTAGAGGACCAAATCTTTCCTGTGCAATGGCTGTGTAACTTCCACTCACGCCCTGAATGCCTGCAGCACTGAGCAGCATTGCTCCCCAGGGCTTCCTTTTAAATTTTGCCCTTTGGGGGGCAATGTTCACATTGGCTAATTCAGCATCCAAACCCAGGTGACTGATTAGGGAGTCTAGTTTGCCTAGTTTTCCCATGCTGTCCAACAGAAAGATATTGACTTATCTAAAGGGGCAGTTTAGAGCAGCTATTTCACCTGGTGCTCTTTCTGGCCACAAAGGTTATATATGACCTAATGGCCAGTCTCTTCGCGAACGAAGAACCGGGGAAGGTCTTTCCACCTTCCAGCCTGCGCATTGGATTTTTTAGGTGAGACACAGTGTGCGCGGAACTGAGCCCACCCTTTAATCCTGAGGTTCATCTGCCGGGGCCAAGCACACTTGGACAGTGGCAGCGAGGTCCTCAGGACGTAGATGGATTGCCTTACAGGCTAACGAGCTCCATCTGCCCGGGGAGGGGCCCCGACCGGGAATCGAACCCGGATCTCTGCAGTGACAGTGCAGTGAATTTTCCCCTGGACCACCGGGGGCTCCCATATATGACCTACAGCCATATACATTCCCATCTCTAGCATGCTCCAAGCAAAGGTGTAGACCAAGCAGGCACAGATAGAGCTGTTGGCCGGGCCGACTGCACCATCTGAACCCTGGGGCACGTGGGGCTGGGCTGTCCCGGCCCAGAACCTCCGGCACAGCCTGGGGAGATAAAATCCCTGTCCAAAGAACAGGAAGTTAGGTGGTTGAAGCTAGGCAGGGTGAGCATCCTGACATGTGTCATAACCTCTACCTCAGCCCTAAAGCTGTGTGATTGTGGTTATTCAGGAGCAATGCCTTGTATTGAATCCTTTCTGGCTTATATCAGTCCCGTGTATGCTTTCTGAAACCTGAGAGTGTTGTACATAGCATGTTGAACTGAGACAAATTAGTGTTTAAATGTATTTAATTAAATTGATTCTACTTTCTTACTCAGAGAGAAACTTGATAGATGTAAAACACATACCATTCGGGACTTTCTGCCCCAGAAACAGCTTTCTCACCTGTTCCATTCAGCCCTCAAATCCAGAGGAAGAGGTTTGAGGGAAGTGGAAATAGAGGACTACCTCTGTTTTGTAGGACTTCTACAGGTTAATTCAAACTTCATAAGAAACTTTATCTTGAAAAAGAGCAATAGCCACTAGTTTTTTCTATTTTTGTTTTTCCTTCTTTTGAGGATGAGTGAGCTCTGCAGAGACAACCACGGTACAGTCTTTGATCTAATAAAATAAATGCAGCATTTCTAAGGTGCTGATCCTGCAGTTGTTGTTCATATGAATAATTGTGTGAAGAGCGATCATGTATTTATGCACAGGTTAATGGATCTTTAGCTTTCAGAACAAAACAAGGGCAGTGCTCTGAAATTAATCTAATCTGTACCTGAAGTATACTCTGCAGGGAAATTTTAATTCCTGTTGTTCAGAGAGTGAAATACTTCAAAGCTGCAACTTGGTACCATAGAGCGACATTTTAAAGACAAAAGACCTGAGAAAAATATCACAGGGCTGACTTTGTACACTTTTTTCAGCTTTATATATTAAAGAAACAAATCCCTTTCAAGCTGTCAAGAGCTTTGTTTTCTGTTTCACCTTTCAGGTCCTAACTGTGACAGAGCAACTTGAGGCTGGAGTTAGATACCTGGATTTCAGGATTGCCCACAAGGCTAATGATCCATCTATGAATTTGTACTTTGTGCATATGGTTTACACAACTGTTACTGTACAGGTATTTTTCTTACCTTTGTGATGGCTATAAAACCAGTGCTGTTTCTTTTATTTAAAATCCATCATAATCTGAAAATGCTGGTCCAAGATCATCTAAGTATGTTAGAAGTATGTGAGTTGCTCCTTGCATGTGCCCTGTCATCTTGGAATACTTTACATCCTCTTTCTGTTTGTTGTGACCTGTAGAGCCAGGCACAGTCAGCTAATGCAGCTTTTAATTTGTAGAGTAACTGGCTAAACTTCAGTTTTATACTGATGAGTCTGAACCCTTCATGTGTTGAGACTTTATGGTGCCTGGCACACTCCTGTAACCAGATGTAATGTCTGACTACCTTGCTAGTTATGTGTGATCTTCATGTAGTTGCCATTGCCCATACCAAAGGGGGAAAATGAGTCCTGTTATGTTTAAGCACAGAACTTTTCCCTGTTTTTGAGTTTGCCACCAATATGTTGCTTGTCCCTAAAGAAGTTTGGGGATTTAGGTTTAGTGCTAGCCTGCCTATAGGCAGTAGGATATTCATGGATGTTATTATGTTTATGTTTAGTGTAGTGTGCTAGAATCACGTCCAGAGCAAACTGGCACGGATCTGTAAAAGCAGATTTTCGTGGGACACATCTCTCTGGAACCCCTTTTGGGCAGTCTGATGGTCATCCTCCAGAAATCTACACTGATTTTCATGGTTGTGATTGTGAATCTACTCCACCATCAATGCTCTATTGATTTTATACCCTTTCCCCTGCATAGCAGAGATAACTTCCAAAGTTGCCATAACTGTCTCCTGCAGGATACTCTGTGGAAAGTATTAAGGTGGTTGGAAGCTCATCCTCAGGAAGTTGTTATCTTAGCCTGTAGGAATTTTGATGGATTAACCAGGAGATTTCACAATCATCTTGTTGCCTGTATAAAAGAGATTTTCCAGTGTAAACTGTGTCCCAGAAATGTAAGTATGAGATCCCTTTTTTCTCCTTGTTAAAGAATGATATATTACAGTGAGATCTGTGATTCCAAATTTTTAGATATATTTTACTTTCACTGTGCTTTTAATCTAGGAAAGGTAACATTTGCTGCATCAGAGACAGGAATTGACCTAATAAAATTGAGGAGATGAAGAAAACCTACATTCCACAGTGAGAAGGTGTGCTGGTTTAAAAGTAAACCAGCAGGAGAAATGAACCCAACTCTAGACAGGTTATAAGGCAGAGTTAAAATTTACTAAAAATAAATTACAGTAGATGCAATGATACAGAAAAACCCTGGTTTTAACCAACAAAAACATATGTATAACCCCACACCCTGGGACAAGAACAGAACAGCGTTCATTGGCCCCTGTGCTGAACACCGCTTGACCACCATGGGTGCAAATTCGAAGGAAAGCAAACCTGTTGGCCCAGATGATGGTCGCAGTTCTGATTGACGTAATGATTGCAATCCTGTCGAGACTGGCAGTGGCAGTCCTGTTGGAGTTCCGGTCCTCCTCTGGATCCAACAAGTGGTACTAGAAGTCCCAAACCCCAGAGATTATACATGCTTAGGTTCAGGGGGGAATGCCCAGTAGCTCTCCCAGAGTGGGAGTGTCACAATGGGTGATTTAACTCTGTGAGTCATGGAATATTTTTTGAATCTTTGATGGTCTAGGTGTTGCAGCGGCCTATTATGCCAGTCCAGTATGGCCCATTAGCAGAGATGATCCCTCAGGCTGGGTCTCCCCAGAGGGGAGTTATCACAGCTGAGTCATTAGGTGTTCCCTGGGCAGCTGCTGCAAATGACCCATTACTAACAGTCCATCAGAAATGACACACAGAGTGTAGAATACACAGTTTTGATTATACCCACACAGTAATAAACTGGTCCTGGCCCCTGGAACTAGGACAGCAGGAGGGAGTTAAATTTGACTGTCATATATGTCAATGAACAGTTTTGGAACAACAGTAGAGACACAACTGTCATCCACTGTTGTGTGTGAGAGGAAATGAAGAGGAAAGGAAAGGTGTGTGTTATAGTATATGCTATATTTATAGAATTTAAAGAATCATTTTCTGCCTTTTCACAGCAATAATTATAAATGAATTTTTATGCTATTTATAATAGTTTAGGTTGAAAGTGACCTCTAGAGGTCATCTGGTCCTACACCACCATGCGAAATAGGACCAACTTCAAAGTTAGGTTGGGCTGTGTCCTGTCTATTCTTGAATATCTCCAAATGCGGAGATTCCACAGTCCTTCTGTGCAACATTTATTCCAACGTTTGTCCACTCTCACAGTAACAGTGTTTTTCTTCTCTATCTGATCAGAATCTGTCTTGCTGTAACTTGTGTCTGCCAACTTCCATTCTTTGCTGTGCATATCTGAGGAATCTTCTCTGCATCTCCCTATGAGGTATTTGCAGACAGCAGTAAGACCTATCCAGTCTTCTCTTTTTCATGCTGAACAGACTCAGCTCCCTCAGCCTGTCCTTGTGTGTCATGCTCTAGCCTCTGCTGACTCTGGTTGCATGCTGCTGGACTCACCCAGCACATCGATGAGTTTTTTGTACTGGGGAAGCCCCAGCTGGAAACAGTATGTGAGATGCAGTTCCACAACTGTTGAATAGAAGGGAAGAACCCGTTTTCCTGACTTGCTGTCTGTGCCTCTGCTAATACAGCCCAGTTTACAGTTAACCTTTGCCACATGGGCACACAGCTGGCTCACGTGCAGCTTGATGTCTACAAGAACTTTCAGGTCCTTTCCTGCAAAGCAGATTTCTAGCCAGCTGTCCCCAATCTGTCCTGCTGTGTGGGGTTAATCCATTCAGGTGCAGCTCTTTGCATTTGCCTTTGCTGAGGTTCATGAGGTTTCTGTCAGCCTGTTGAGGTCCCTCTTAATGGCATCTCTGCCCTCAGTGCATTTCTGGTGGCATTGACTTTTTTCCTGGAGCTGACCTTCCAATGAGATTTCAGTCATCCAAACTTCCAGAAAAGCCTTAGTTTAAATAATTAGAAAATGATTGATTGATAGATTTTAGAAGTTGAGATTTTTAGCTTCCTTTTTTTTTTTTTTTATGAGGTGTGGGAGCTTTTAGTAGTTAAACAATTAACATTTCAAAGATGCACAGGAACAGAGGGTTTTCTCTGGAGATGTAAGTGGTACAGGAGAATGATGACCCTGTTTGTGATTCAAATCCAGCCTTTGAAGCTGGTGTATAAGTAACGGTGAGTATTACCATTTCAAAGCATTTTGTACAGCAGAGTTAAAATAGAACAATTCTCAGCAAAACTAGGGGATTCTGAATATTCAGGCCTCAGCTGAATAACTGAAGACCTGAGTGACACTGTTCTATTGTTTCCCCAAATAATTTGAGTGTGTAGGTTGTGGATGAGCAGAGTGATACTCGAGATGGTCAAATTTGCTTTCAGATACATGGTCAGAAAAGAGTTACTGCAAAAGGGGCGAGCTGCTGCTGATAGTTTGTTGAACAAAGGTGTTGAAAGAATGGTTTGAGATCACTTCACTGAGGAAAGAACATTTCTGAATTGTGTCCAGGGGAAGGGAGGAGTGGCACTGGAGAAAAGACAAGCCAAGTACTTCCCTTGAGCAGGAAGACTTTATGGGGTCTGTGACCAGCACAGTGGATCTCACCATTTTTGCTGGTGGTACCACTGCAGGTTTGCCAACTGTGGGGTTTCTCAGGATCACAGATTCAGATTTCATATCAAATATCGAAGTGTTTGCTCACTTATTTTAAAATAAACTGCTATCTGTTGTCTTTTAATACTGTATCTCTGTAGCAGTAGAAGAGTAAGTATGAAGTGTTTATGAAGCAGTTGCTATGTTGAGGTCTGTATGTAGTACTGGCACAGGCCACAGCGTGACAATATTACATTGTGCTTAAAATTTTAATTGCCTTAACTATTCAAGGTGTCTTCCTTTGATCTGGATTACTAGGGTTTAAAAATCCCTTGTCAGACACCTACAGTTTCATTTCTGCTTTGTTTGCAAAATAAGCACCTGTGCTCACGTACACATTTCTAGTAGCTTTTTTTTTTTTTGCTTTTATTCCACAACTTTTTGTTTGTTTGTTTGCTTAAGAGGTTCTAGCTTTAGAAAGGCAGCTGGAGTAAAGCAAAGGCTCAGTCAACCACAGAGTTTTGTAGTGCTTGTGCCTTAATTTTGCAGTATTTTCTGGCCTAACTGGGTCTTGCATTCTGTTTTTCTTGGATGAAATAAGAGGGATTCTTATGTTCATTCAACCCTTGGCTTTCTTCAAATATTTACGTAAATGATTTTCAACTGCCTTTGGCTTTTATTTTAATTAATAAGTTAATTGGAACATCAAAAAGCCACCATTTCCTTTTCATAAGCAGCAGACATAGCTTTTAACCACAACATTCTTTGGAAAAACAATGCCTGTTAAATATGTTGGTTTTGCTATTAAACTAGTCAGAGGGCCTCAATTCTCTCCAGTGGTAACATTTGAAGGCTGGAAAATGTCATTTCACATTAAGATACTTGAATTTAACAGATCTGTTTCAGCCCATCTATCTGTCAGAGAAGGTTTCTGACTCAAGTCTTCCTCTCTCTCAATTCAAAATGTCTGGAGCATCCCAATTTCAGAAACCTTCCACTTAAAGAAATCAGAATTAATGTAGCTCTTGGAGACTGACATTTAATCTTACCAAGTTTTAAGCAGTTCACTTTTCTTTAATGGCTACAGTGCCAAATACGCATCAGTGTGGGGCATTTGCCAAAATGATTCCTGCTTTTCTGTGTCTGTGTCTGCATTCTTACAGTTGCGTGTAGGGCTGACACAGGGATGGCTATGCAGGTGTAAGACCTTCAGTTATGTACATTATCATAGTTGAATTGAGGAAAGGGGGAATTTGCTGAAGTAACCAGGCTCCTATTGCCCCTGCAGCTTGTAACCCAGCCCATGGCCTGCCGGGCTGCTTGTTCAAAAGCTTTATCTGAACTGAATCTGTGCCAAGGTAATGTCACACAACAGTATTCGAACTTTGGGAACACTGGTTGTGTTGCTCACTTCAACCTAGGCATGCTTCATTTTAGGTGACACCAACACTGAGGACCATGTGGCATCTTGGCCATCAGGTCATAGTCTCGTATGAAGAGGACGTGGAACTGAAGGAGCACTGTGAGCTGTGGCCCACGATCCCATACTGGTGGGGAAACAAAACGTCCACTCGTGCTCTCATCCGGTATTTAGAGCGCATGAAGCGGAGGGGCCGTCCAGGTAGGCACAAGGAGGGGCACTTACAGCAGTGCAAAACAAATAGGAAGCTGGGTGACTGTAACCTTCTGAGGTATAACCTGTTTGTGTGTGCTGTGTGCCCGTGGTTGCTGAGTGCTCTGCCCAGCCACGGGTGAGTGCAGTGTTTGCCTGTGGTGATGTATCAGTGTATGTACATGCATAGACCGTATAAATTGTGCAGCCACATCGCTTGTGTGATCCCACGCAAAGGAGACCCTCAGCACAGACCAGCTCAGTGGCCCTGTTGTACCCATCTCACGGGTAGGACACAGCTTCCTCAGTCCAGTGCTTGCTGCTTTAGGTGTACAGATGATGAGAGAAATGCATTCTGCTAGCTTTGTGAAAAGAAATCCCTATAGGCTTTCTCTGAGGGGAGACCTTATTGCTCTCTATGACTACCTGAAGGGAGGTTGTAGCAAGGCAAGGTTCAGCCTCTTCTCCCAGGCAACAAGTGACAGGACAAGAGGAAATGGCCTCAGGCCTGTGCCAGGGCAGGTTCAGGTTGGACATTGGGAAGAATTTCTTCACTGAAATGGTTGTTAAGCATTGGAATGGGCTGCCCAGGGTGGTAGTGGAGTCATCACCCCTGTAAGTGTTCAAGAAACAACTGGATGTGCCACTTAGTGTTGTGGTTTAGTTGTCATGGTTTGATGTTTGGTCGAAGGCTGGACTCAATCTTGGAGGTCTTTTCCAACCTTCTGATTCTATGATATAAGGACAGTATGTGGAGGGTGTAGTTGCACCAGTAAATAGCAGCACTTAAACATGCCCTTGTAGTGTAATCTGAGAGAAACTGAGCTCGTAACATCTGATGTAGCTTTTGACGGGAATGCACAGGGTGATAAAGGGGAGAGTTGTTTCAAAAGCGAGCTCTCCAGCCAAAGAAAAATGCTCATGTGGTGCGCCCTTTGTTTCCATCCATCATGGGGGAGGGCTAAGCATTTGGAAGCAACCCTCACAGAAACAAACATAATTTACAAAGGAGAAGTAGGTAGACAAATTTAGCTAAACTGGAATGGTTAGATAACCAGGTATGTCTCAGGAACTGTTTACTACAGCATGAAGCTGCAACAAGGGGAGACAGTCTGCTGAATCAGTTGTAGGAATATGAAACAATACAGAAAGAGCGTGAAGTTAAGTATTTTAATGATTCCCACTGGAACAAGATCTGAAGCTAATGCAATACTGAGCAGTTTCTGTTCTCCTTAAAAGAATATTTAATGTGTCACTTTCTGATTTTTGTTTCAGGAAAATTTTTTGTAGCAGGGATTAACCTTACTGAAAATTTAGGGTATATTCTCCTACACCCATTTGGATCATTGAAGAAAATGACACTCCGGAGTCTTCCATGCTTGAAAATCTGGATAAAGCAGCAGTATCCAGGACCAAAAAAAGAATGTATTAACATAATTGCTGGAGACTTCATAGGAAACAATGATTTTGTCAAAGATGTGATAGAACTTAACACAAAAATTAATCCTCCATTAGACTGTCAAAGTAGAGAAGCTGGGACAAATAGCATTTCATTCTTTGCTTCTTAGTCTGTGAAAAGCTGAAAAGGCTTTGTCTGCATTTAATGTGCTCTTCTGTAAACATCCTGAATCCCATAAAGGTCTAGTTTACTTAAACCAGGGGTGCTTTAAAGGCTCAGTAAGAAAAGGTCTCTCAACATCAACAGAGTTGCAAGACCTCTGGACCTTGCTGAAGTCTCTAGAAAATTATGTTATAGGTGTAATTTATTTGGATGGGTTTTGATTCTGTAGCAGCAGACAATATTGAAAGTCCCAATAATTTAATCTTATTTTACATATGAACAAGAAGGAGAAATATGTCAGTAGCTGCATGAATTTAGTGATTTTATCTTTCTTGTGAGGATATTATGCATTACTTGCATCCCCAATTCTTACTCTTTTATACCAGTGTGAAACTGACTTGTCTGTTTTCACAGTTTAAAAGGAAGTTTAAAAATATTTTTGATATATCAAAGGTACTGTATTGACAATCCAATTTGACATGATTTTATGTATACACCAATGTGTTGAGTATCAGTTGTGAACTGCCTTACTGACAGTCACAAAATTATTTATGATTTGTAAGCAGTATGTGTACACTTATTTGTACCAGTTCTGAAGTGACAGATACCAAAAATAGGCCCCTAGGCAGTTTTGTCTGTGGCAAATGTTTTATTAGGTGTTGCCAAAGTATGCCTTACACTGAAAATAAACAGAGGAAACAAATTTCTTATCTAAATTCACAATGCTCTAGAAATACAGGTTCTTCACTTCTGTCATGCTCATTTGGGGTTTCACACCTGATCTTTGATTTAGCTATTTTAATAGCTCTATAATTATATTCCCTCTCCCTAAGTAAGTAAGTAATTTTTGCTTATGTGAAAACTAAGGGGTTTAATGCTTTTTGCTATTGCATATTAATTCTGTTTTTCTAAATGAACTGTGCAATAACAGATGATCACGAAGGCAAGAGAATAGCAAGCATCAGAACTAAAACAAAAACAGTCATTCTGTAAAACTGACTATGCAGCTTCATCTATATACCTCACTTTTTAGATGCACTTTATATGCAAAAGCTAAGTTCAGATGTCTGACAAGATGCTCATGTTTGCAGAAGTCTTAAATCAATTGCTACTTACCATCGTATCAAACTCTCTCCAGACTGCTCAGAATGAGAGGGTAAGATGCAACTTCTTCACGGAATCTCTTGCAATTGCAGAATACACAGGAGTAAAAATTGAACATTGCATTTACGAGGAAGACTTTCTAAATTCTTTTTTTACAGTACTTTGCATCCTGTTCTTACTCTGTGTACTTCTCCATTTTTATGTTACAGGTACTAAGAATGTTCTTCTGCCTATCTTTTGTAGCCTCGTTACTCTAATAAAACTTGATCTCTCAGTGTAATATGGACTGAAATAGTTTTGTTCCTCCTTTCTGTGATATTGTTTTATTGGTTTCCAATAGTAATTAAGAACTCAAGTAATAGATCAGTTGTGATAGGTTTCTTTTTGTTTTCATTTGTGGAAAGGTTTGCTGTACCTTAAATGTCTTCTCCAAGAACTGACACAGTAATCAGTATTTGGGATAAATTATTGCAAACAAGAAAACTGCATGGATAAAAGGTGTTCATAGCTACCTTTATTCAATACTTTAATATACAAATCTGTGGAGTTTTTGCTTCACTGCAATAAGACATGGCAGTTATTTTATTCATTTTCATGCATCCTGCTTGAATACATACTTATTTATATACAACAACATTTTGCTCACCTACTTTCATTTTCCAAAGACCATCTGAAACAACTGTAATAAATATTTTATTCTGAAAAAGGAGGTAAAAAGCTTTATTTATATGATATAAGAAACTTGGTACTTTTCTGAAGGTTAAGTCAGATGCCATTCCATGTGTTTGAGGTCCACAGCTTATAGCCAGTAACAGTTTTAACATAAAAAAATTTAGTATTGTCCTTGCACTTGCTGATAAAATTAAGCTCAAAGCTCTTATTGTTTCCAAACAGAAGTTTTCTGAAATAGTGTCCATTTCTGAAATGTGTCAGAAACACCAACAGGGGAAGAAAAATAATCTCCTCAATACTGTGACTAACAGGTCATTAACTTCATTTTGCATCCTTCTAACGATACCAGTTTCTTTTCTTAGAAAACGATGCAGTTTCATGACATGAAAATCTTACTGTTGGGAAAGAGGTTTTTGTATTTGCCCAGAGCAGAACTGCTGATTATCACCTTCACCCTGGCTGTGCCATCTTCAGGCATGACTTCTACTTCCTGAACTGTTGCTTCTTTATATAGCCAACTGTAAAAGTAAAAACATATTAGCATCTTAAAGGTATGACACACTGCATAAAATGTCATCTTTGGTTTAGGTCAACACGTTTTATCTAGGTAATTTAACACTTTAAAAGATGAAGTGCTTTGCTTCACTTCTCCAGGGTATCTAATAAGGCTATTTTTTTCAATAGGTCAGAAAATGTTGATAATTATATCTGTTATTCTTAAGCAGATTAAAATCAGTATGATATGATTTGTAAGGTTTAGGACATGCACAACTAAGTGTTTCATATTTCTTCAAATCCTTCATACAATTCAAAATTATTTACCTTAGCTGAGGTCCCTCTAAGTTGACGGTAATTGTCAGAATCTTCCCTGTTGCTGTCAGTATTTTCTTCTCTATTTCTTGTTTCAGTTCTTCTAAACCATGCCCATGTAGAGCAGAAATAGCTAAAGTATTTTCTTCAGTGGGTTTATACCTGAAAGAAAATAATTGCTAGGACATTTGTTCATGAAGATTAGATTGTGAAAATATTCCAAACTCAATTTTAACTGAATTACTTTATACTGGCACCTTCAACAGAGGCCAATTCTTTTATGACTCAAGTGATTTCTTTGGTAATTAAAAGAAAAGTAATTCTTTTTAAGACCATAGTTACATATGTAAAAGATTGAGAAACACTATTAAATGTATTCTCAAGTGTGGGAGCTCTTCTAGACTACGAATTAAAAAGTTTCCAGAACATAAGAAATGTTTAAGTACACTTAGCATCTCCTGCTTACCTTTCTATCAAGTCCACTTTGTTATGAACTTCTACTATTGAGTCCAGTAAACGGCTGGGAAGATTAAGATTCTTCAGAACTGACAGAACAGTTGCTTTCTGCAGGATGGTTTCTGGATGAGTAATATCCCTCACATGAACTATCAGATCCTAGCAAGGATCAATATAAAACACCACTTACCAGGTTGTAGAGATTTTACACCATTTTTGTATTGCTTATTCATTTAAGATACTTCCCTATCCACTAGGTAATACACTGTCAGGTTAGCACTGTAAAATTAACTACTAAAACAGTATTAAACCAATTCTGTTTCTTATACCATGATGGAAGAAAATCTGTAGCATCTTAGTATTCCACTTCACATTGAGTACAAATTGCCTCCAACAAACCTGAAACAAACCCTGTCAATCAAGCTAGCTACAGTTACAATTCATATTTCAAGTAATAGCTGATCCATTTTTTTCAAAGACAAGGCTGTGTAACAATAAGGCTTCACAAACACCAGAGGAGAAAAGACTGAACCCTAAAAAGCACTTTTAGAGGAGTAATGGCTGAAAACCTGTTTCAAAAATGGAGGGAAAAACCCCCACATAACTTGTAATTTTATTTTTACATTCAGAATGTAGAAGATTATCCTTATGCTTAGTTCTCAGGATACTATTACTGGTGCTTCAACTAAAAAGCTTTATACAAAAGTTATCAGTTTCAGGTACATACACAACCATGTTTGCCATGATAAAAACCAAGCAACCAAATTCAATATTTGCGTTCAAAATGTTTCATCATCTTTGCTCAAGACACTGCTTTAAACTTCTGGAAAATTAGTATGAAATATATTTCTTGCCTTTCATTTAACACTTCAGAGAAAGACAAACAGGACAGTTTCAGCCAGGTTTTGAAAGCCCTGCTACTACATGGTGAAGTCTAATCCTCAGAAGCATTCTAACATCCAGTGACCACTGAATTTAATTACCTTTGATGATACACGATTTTTGTTTAAATGTCTGTGTGTATTTATGCAGCTTTACACTTTGCTATAACACAGGAAAATAATGAGAAAATAACTGGAAAAGTACATTTATGTTAATTACATGCTGCTTGCATCGCATCACAATCACCCACTTTTAGTGCTATAGGAAACCTTAAGTTAAAACCAGCAGCTTTATTTAATTTTTAACTCCCAAGAAAGCTAGTCTCAACTCACTCAGGTGCACTGGTAAGATATTTAATCAACAAAATCTGATTTATCTGCCTTACATATAATGGCGAAGGGCACATATATTCCAAATAAGCCCTTTCCAAAATCTCTTCATATCTGTATGTTCTGCATAATTTCCAGCATCAGAAAATTGGTTTACTGTAAGATATATGCCTCATTATCTTAGGAAACTATTATAGTCAGCCAGATGCTTCACTAAGAACAGCATATCAATTAACTTCCCCTTTTTTGAAGGGGGGAGGATTATCTAATAGGAAATTAATTTGATTTCTCAATTTTTACAATCAACTACTTACTGAGTAAGCCACTTCTTCTAATGTAGCTGAAAAGGACTCAACCAGATTATGGGGAAGATCAGTCAGAAACCCAATGGTGTCAACATAAATAACTGCCATATGTGAGGGCAGAGAGCCAGCATGGGCTGTAATATCGAGAGTGGCAAACAGCTGATCCCTGGGTTGAAGTCCTGCTTCCCCAGTCAAGGCTTTGATCAAAGTAGTTTTTCCTAGTTAAATAAAAAAAAGGACAAGATTTTGATGGCTTGTTTCAAGTAAAAATCTCATTTGCAAGACTTAGGTGAATTGTATGATGTAACATATTTTCTTATCTGCTTTAGTAATTTTATTGTAGCTTGTGATCAGTTATCTATATGATGTTAGGAAATCCAAAGACAGTCTTGTAACTCGGAATTGGGTTTAAGGTGAATGTATGGCAGCTACGCTGTGAAATCACAAGGTGATCAAAGACTGATTTGATCTGTAAAGTGACCTACACACAGCTTCATGCAAGGTAAATTTGTTTTTATAAAGTTGTTGAATAAGAAAATGAAATGGTCTTAAGATAATGTAACCTGGAAAAAAGCGTCTAGTCCAACGTCTGTTTATGCCTTGTGTAAGAATTCAATTTTTTTTTCCCCAAAAAAACCAACCCCAAACCACTTTAGCTTTATTTATATTCTTTTAGGAACACAGAACACTACACATAATCCATGAAAAGCTACAGTGCTTCTTAAGCACATTTCTCAGATCAACTGCCAACTCTTCTCAAGCCTTCACGGTGATCTAAACACCCATGTACTTTTCTCTACCCATTCTGATCAAGTAGTAGAGTCTCATATAAAGAGACACTAACACTACAGTCTTCAGCACAATATATAAAATCTTTTTGGCACAATAGGTGCTAGGCATTTCTCCAAAACATGTCTCCAAGACTGAAAAAACCAAGCAGCTTAATTTGCTTTCCTAACTGTAACCTAACTGACATAAATTCATTACACAGTTTAAAAACTAATTAAAATGTGAAGCCTATTCGCACAGAAATGAAATTCTGGCTAGAGTTGCTAATTAAAAATTAGACAATGTAAGCTCTTTCATGTTACAGTTTCAAGAGGTTTTGCTTACCACAGTTAGTATAGCCCATGACTGAGATCACTGGAAACTCGCGTTTTCTGCGCTGAGTTCTAAGTAAAGACCTTTTTCTTCTTAGTTTTTCCAGGGCATTCCTAATTTTAAGTTCTCTTTCTTTCAAGATACGATTCTGTGTTTCCATAAATGTTTCGCCTGAAAAATACAGGTGAATAATTGGCCGAATAGTTTACAAGAGAAAACGAAGTAAACTAAGTGCTGTGCATTTGGAAAGCGAGTGAGTTAGCAGTAGGGAATATGAAGTTAGAAATAAGCAACTAAAGCTATGTATTCTCGACTAAGAATCAGAGTAAGTAAATTAAAATATACGCTAAGTACTTCAGAATATCCATGTACACATACGAGAAACCCCTGTGGCAGGAAATAGTCTGTCCTTGGCCATTTCCTGAGAAAGTACAGACCAAAACTTTATTATTTAACTTACTTTGTACATTTGCCTAATTAGATGCAGAACATGCAGAACACAATTTTTCTTCCTGACCTCCTCCAAAGAAAGTAAGATGCAACTAAATTTGTTTAAAGGATATGGAGGAAAAAAAATCCTCTAATTCATGAGAATACTTAGACTTTACCTGAGCCCATGATATATCTTGATCCACCTCTCTGCTGATCTCGCTGAGACACCTCATTTTTCAGATTTGACCTGGCAGCAGAGTAACAATTAACTAAAATCAATTTTCTTTAATTGAGCTATCCTAAAATGCCTAAAAAATGTGAAGCAGTAGTGATATTCTGATAGTACAAATAAACACAGCAAATGACTGAGCTGTAAATAAAATCTCCTCACGGCAAGAAGCCCGGCAAAAAAAAAAAATCCTGATTTTCCTGGCTCAACTGTGATTTGATGAAGCATGCAACTCTCTCAGCAAATTGTAATTTCTACTCTGAAATTTCAGAGAGTCAAAGATACCTCTGATGCATCCCCACAACTCTCACCAACTGCCATGTACACATTTCTATGCCACGTAATGCAGAACTGTGGAAAATTCAGACACAAATGAATGCCTTTAATCTTCCTTGTTTATAGCTTTCCTTATTAAACCCATCAATATTATATATTGGATACACGTATCCATTTCCTACATATTCCTGCAATCCATCTTCCATTTTAGAAAGAACTGGAACCTTTTCATGATAAATACATTTTTTAAGACTATCTATTGAACACTTTCTGTTTTTGCCTGTCAGCTTAAAACAATGAAATTATAGCAAACACTTCTATTTTCTAATCAATATATGCAAGCACTATAACAGTAATTTTTCTTTACAGTACTGTAAAGAAAGTATTGCTATTTTTGTTACTGTAAAGAAATAGTCACTAAAATGTGTAAATATCAGTATGTGATTTGCACAGCTCGAGGTACCTGAGAAGTGGAATTTCGGCCAAAGCTATCTGCAGTTTTGCTTCTTTAGTCCGGGCATTACAACGAAAAATGTGAAGTACAATGGTGTATCTGTCAAAGACTTTCACGCCCCAGGCACCTTCTAGTTCTTTCTTTAGCCATGTAAGACAAAATAACTGAGATGTCTTCTGTCCCTCACAGTATCACTAGATCATTTCCTACACAGCACTACACTTACAGTTAGCTGATGGACACTTGAACTCAGAGGATCTCAGGATTCCATTTCAATGGATAGGCAAGGATTATGAGCATGCAAAGGCAAAATTTGGTTGACCACGAAGAAAGGAGTTAAGAAGAGAGTTTAGAAAGTAGAACTTTATGTTTAGGCCCATCAAATTCAGCGAGAATCCTTCCATTGCCTTTAATGGATTCTGGCAACAACTCTTCCAGCATTATCTCATAATCAATCTCAGCGGTTAGGTCCTTGTAAAAAATAATTATGAAATGCTGGAATGGGAAAGGATAGGGATAACATAGGAAAATAAGAAGAAAAAGATTACTAAAACTTAAAAAAAAATAGAGAGGAAGGCAGGGATAATATGTAATAATAAGATTTTCACAAAAGACTTAAACCCCCCAACTAATCAAAATCCTTCACCCTTAATCTAATTCAGCACTTAAAAGTATGCAGTAGTTCCCCTATGCCATCTCTAAAATTCAGAATGCTTGTGTATCCATATTTATATATACACATATTCTCAAACACTTTCTTGAATCAAGTCTGTTTAATTGCTCTAAAGATCTAGACTTGTGAAAATAATAAAAAAAGAAGAGCAAATCTTGTACTAAAAGAACTCTGAGAATAAAAACTAGGAAATTGAAATGAAAAAATTTCAACTTCCCTTTCATCAACAAATGAAGTGCTTGAGCTAACCATCTGTTAGAGATATTTACCATCTCTTCATTTTATAATCAGGAAAAGCATTCAAAACTACCAGCAAAGCATTAAGGTTTGCTTGCAGAGTTTGCATGCATTTTACACCCTGCATGATGCTATGCATACAAAAACCCAAAAAAGTTTTTATTTCAGTTGTCTGAAAAAAAACTATGCACCAATAGTTTTACTGCCAGTGTTAAAAAAAGAAGTATGCTCCACCCCTCAACATTTCTTTTTAAGGGTTAGGAATGAAAGTTTAAATATTTGAAACATTAAAATGTAATCTTGTTCTGAATTTACACCCCATATTCAAATTACAGTTGAGCATCCACTGAACTAAAAGAAAATAAAGACATTATCCAGTACAGGTACAGACACTCGAGCATACAGCTATTCCAAAATGTTGTTCTTCATAAAACCACTGTGTTGTGAACAAGACCTTGAGTAACTTTTCCAACATTTTAACTAGGGCAGTGGCAAATGTGGGAGCTGAGTCTGTAACAAATGATACTAGGCTGCTGGAAAATTCCATGCACAAGAGCTGGCAACAGATACATCAAGTGGATGCAGTGGGGATTAAGTTTCCTTTCAACAAAACACAGTCCTGTGCCTTCATATATTACCTCTTGCAAATTCAGAGTCATAACTGACCACTTCTCGTAACATCAATAGCTTCCAAACAATACCAATGTAAAGAATATTATTTGATATTACATTCAGTTACCTTTGTCAGTGAAGATATTCTTTCCACATTCAAGAAGACAGCTGTGAGGTTTGGCAATTTTTTAATCTTTTCTGAAAGATAACCATTGCAAAATATAGAGCTAAATGTAAATTCTCTTTTTAAAATTCCCAGACCATAAACCATTTTGCACTGAGCAGAACGTTCATAAAACACCAAATGGCACCATTTTCTTTGTTCACGGAACAGTTGTAATTGCACTAATTTAGTACTGTGCCAAGAACAGTTGCCAGTTTCACTTACGTCCATCACACAAACGTACTAAGTTGGCTTGCATATTTGCTGTGAGCACAAGTTACGCCTATTCTGTATTGCTTTTGAAACCTTAAAAAATTATCTGAAGTTTGTCTGCAAACATGCATGATGGATAAACAAAATTCTCCCTCTATTCAGCTTTCACACCTATCCTTAAACAGCTTAGCTGCAAAAGTCTTGCATTCAGAATGATTCAGCGCTGAAAGATCTCAGTCCTTACCTGTCAAAACCTGAAAGTTTCCTTTGCCAAAAACAAACTTCTTGTCAGGATTTTTTGTAGGAATAATTATTTTATCTAATACCGTCCAATTCTGAAGAGTATCCACAAGAGCGACGGCCTCAGCAATCTGTAATTCAGCTTCAGGAACATAACAAAAATAAAAAAGAAAAAACAAAGATTACAATGTACCATCATAACTCTGCTCAGCTCTCCAATAGCTACAGTACATGCATGAACATGGAAAGACTACACTACACTGAAATCCTACTTGGGTATTTATTTTATCCTCTAGCACAAAGAGTAAAATGTCTTACCCCTAATCAGAGTAATTGAATAGTCTGATGCAATTTTATCACACAAAGCATCTTTTTGCCAGTAGAAATTATTTTTGTGGTTGTTGATTTAGAAGAATTTTTTAATTGTACTAACAGAAATTACAAAGCTTTTTGGCTCAACAAGTGAAAAGAATAACTAGCTGGAAAATCGGATATTTCAGACGAGCACAAAACCATGTGATTAACACCTTGGTGTTTTGAGGCAATATTTTAAGAAATACTATATACGGCATATCCTGCTGCTTAGTTCACAGCCACTTATTCATAAAGGACCTACACTGGTTTACGACTTGCTAGAACCAGCAAATTCCAATCCTCTATTCTGGTGCATCACTTATTTTTTGAGGATTTTGTAAAACTGACTGAAAAACACTACATGTGCACATCAGATCAGTAGATTCAGTTTTGATTTGCCAAAATTTTCATTTTCTCATAACAGATTTATCAAGTCTCTCTAGATAGCAAAACGTAATTTATATACTAAGGAGGTTACCTTGGTCCAAAAGGTAATATATTTTTAAAGATAACCATGATCCGCTTTCTCCTCATATTGTTAGTATTTCTTGTAAAACGCAAATGTTTCCTGTTCTATCTTTGGTGTTTCAACAATGATTCCAAAACATTTTTTCAGACTTCAGGCTCTTCATCTGGAGGGCCTCAATAAATGGAAAGGGATCACTGCTATTCTTCTGTATGTTCGGACAGAAAGGTGCCTTCATATTTTACTTATTTTTCAGTTGTAAAATAGGAGTGCTTCCATAAATTCTGAGAAGGTTATAAACTTTATTTGCAATGTGACAATTTGTTATAATTAGCAGCACTAATAAAATTAAATGACATTTTGGTTCATCACATAATAAATTTGAATACAAGAATAGATATCATATATAAATTGCCTATTGCCATCCAGAGGGGCCTGGACAAGCTCTAGGAGCTGGCCCATGTGAATCTCATGAGGTTTAACAAGACCAAGTGCAAGGTGCTGCACCTGGGTCAGGACAACCCCTGGTATCAATACAGGCTGGCGGATGAACAGCTCAAGAGCAGCCCTGCCGAGAAGGACTTGGGGTTGCTGATAAATGAGAGGCTCCTCATGACCTGGCAATGTGTGCCTGCAGGCCAGAAAGCCAATCCTGTCCTGGGTTACATCAAAAGCAGCGTGACCAGCAGGTAAAGGGAGGTGATTCTGCCCCTCTACTCTGCACTGCTGAGACCCCACCTGCAGCACTGCATCCAGCTCTGGAGTTCCCTGCACAGGACAGACATGGACCTGTTAATGCAGGCTGAGGGGAGGGCCACAAAGATGATCAGACAGGTGGAACCCCTCCTATGTTGCTGACAGAAGTGGTAGAGGGCCTATTCCTGGAAACATTCAAGGCAAGGTTGGATGGGGCTCTGAACAACCTGGTCTAGTGGCAGGTGTCCCTGCTTACTGCAGGGGGGTCACACTAGATGACCTTTAAAGGTTCCTTCCAACTTAAACTCATCTATGATTTTGTACCTAAAAAGCTAACTTAAAAGATGCTTAATACTTTCTGTTGCAACTTTATAATTAGAGTTTGAAGAGTAGAATCAAAGACATCACATATCTTACCTGTGCAAGATCAGAGCATATGTATTAGCTAGCTACAAGGATTTCTGAGAGAAATCTAGTAGCATTCCTAAATAAGGTCCTTACAGAGGAATTATTGGTGACTGCATCACTAAGTAACTGCATAAAACCAATTAAGTCCCTGAGAGGACTTATACAAAACTTCATCTTCTCTGCACTCTCTTCTCTGGACAGTAGAACACTTCTGCTCTTCAGCCAACTGCTGGGCAAGCCTAAGGCCAAGGGTCTCCTGCCCAAATGGCCAGGCAGCACGGTTCAGGGCTGAAGGCTATTACCATTCCGCTAATGAGGGGGACACGCAGCTGTTTCCCTAAGGAACCTGCGCGCTCCTGCGCTGAGGTGTTTTGCCGTCCAAAATGCAAACTTAGTATGACTCAGAAGTCAAAGCACAGATCTGTCAACTCTCATTGACAGCTCCTTGCCTTTTTAAAAGTTGTCAAAGAAGGAAAGAACGACCTAGACCTTTTACCCGAGCTTGCATTTTACAAACAGCATTTCGCAGTTTCTCTGCTGTAATAGCGTGTCCACTTCACACTATGGCACTAATCACGGAATCAATTAGGTTGGAAAAGATCTCTGAGAACATCGAGTCCAACCTGTGACCGAACACCCCCGTGGCAACTACACCAAGGCACTGAGCGCCGCATCCACTCATTCCTTAAACACCTCGAGGGGCGGTGACTCCACCACCTCCCAGGGTGGTGCATTCCCAATCCCCTGGCTGTATTCCTGCGCCCGCCCCCCGCAGCCCCGCACCCGTGGTGAGCGGCGACTTCCTCGGGCCCCACTTGACCGCGGGGTGCACGATGAAAACGCGCTGCGCGCCGGGCTCCAGGGCCAGCGGAGAGGGGCCCAGCAGCTCCTCCAGCTCCGCCTCATCCTCGTCTTCTTCTTCTTCCCCCTCCTCCTCCTCCTCCTCTTCTTCTTCTTCTCTTCCATGCCCGCCGGTCCCCGCCGCCCCCTTGCGCCGCCCCCCGCCGCCCGTGCCCGGCGGGCGCGGAGCCCCGAGCCGAGCGGCGGCGCTGAGCGGGCGGGTGGGCAGGGGCCGGCGTTGCCAGCGGGCAGCGCCCAGAGCCGCCGCTGCCGCCCGCCGGCAGCGCAACAGCAGCAGCAGCGACCGCGAAAGCATCCCGGGCCCCATCGACTCCTCCGGGCACGGCGGGGAGGGACCGTCCCCGGCCGCGTCTTTCCGGCCGCCGCGGAAGCGCCGCCCGCCCGTGTGACGGCGCTCCCGCCCCTGCCGGGCCCAGGCGCGGCCGTGATTGACGCCGGCACCGCGCTGGGCCCGGGCCCGCCGCGCCGGGGGAGCGCCCCGGAGGGACAGCGACGGCGTCGGTGGGTTCAGTTTCTTGCTCTGTTTCATACTCCTCTGCGGCCGCGGGGAGGGAGGGGCTCTCTGCCTCGGTTTGCCTGGAATTAACTCCCTTTGTTTTCCTTTCATGACAGTTTTCGGCTCCTGTTTCGCCCGCGAGAGCCGTAGGGATAAGTTTTTAAGGCTCCCGATCTCGGTGAAGTTCCTTCAGGAGGTCGTGTCAACTTTGCTGTCTGTGCTGCTGAAAGAATGTAGAGGAAATGATAGCCGAGCCCAACGCAGCCAGCAGCCTTCCCAGCCAAAAGTAAGACCTGGCGCAGGTTGCCTATAAAATTTATTTGGTAAATTAGGGTGCTGTCCCGTGGGTTTGTGTCTTGCTGATACCGCGGCAATCACAGTGTGTCATTTTGGGTGGGAGGGGGGAAAAAAAGGGATTTGCTGTGCCCTGTGTCTTGTTACTAATGTTTTCATTTTATTCCCTTTTACGCATTGTTTAGCATCCTCTTAGTGTAGTGCTTTATGCTGTTTGAAAGGGATCTGGGCCTTACAAGCTTTTCTATGCCTTATTCACTGCAGTGCAAATGAACCTACTTTGAAAAAAAGAAAAAGGCAGATTCATGGTCAGTGCATGTGTTTTCCTCAGTGGTGAATTTGGGGATGCTGAGGGGCAAGAGTACTAAGTAATCTGTAGGCTCCCTGTTGGGACTGACGGGGGAGCATAGCTGTTTTTGTAGGGATCTAGTCTTCTCCCTCTTATAATGTGTTTTTCAATCATCAGTTGAGATGATTAAAGTATTCATACTTACAGAATGATAATTAGAAGTTCTGCTAGAGCGGATATAAATAAATAAATGGTAAAGTTAAAACATTTGGGCATATCTTGTTTGATTTCAAAGAGTGAAGTTTCTTAGATGTCCAGTGTTGCGTGCTTTGAGCTCACTGCAGCCCAGTCTTTGCCGACCCTGTCACCTGAGCCAGTTTGCTCCAGGTATTTTACTTCATTGTGCTCTTTAAGAGAGCTGAGGGAGTTGTAGTCCATGATGACAGTTAATATAGCTTCCCAGATGGCTTTTCAAGTATGTTTCATCTGAAACCAGCCTTTTAGCTTCAGAAGTGTCCTGAAGGCACCTGGCATTTGTTTAGTGGAGCTTCTTATGTTGCTTCTTAAAGTTGAAACACTTGTGTTGAAATTTATAATTTAAAAAATCTACGTGTAGGATTCTTGCAGTAACGCATATTTTCTTTTTACACAGCTGAAGGAATAATGTTATCTTTTAGGTAAACAGGTAGCTTTCTTTTTAAGTGTTAGTCACCAAATGTTCCAAAAGTGAATTCAGAAGTTATCACGGTAGTATTATGTTTGACGCCTAGACGTAGGACTTGGCTTCCTTCCTACTTCAGGTGTTTTATCTCATCAAGTGCTAGTGAAAGGACCGTGTTGTGGCAGCAATGCAAGGTAAAAATGAGTCTCTGAGCCTTAAGTAACCAGGCATAAAGGTGAAAATTAGGATGAGATAGGAATGAAATTTTCCTTTTGCTTTATTACTGATTGCTGATGGAAGCAAACTAAATGGCTCAGAGCTTTCTTCCAATGCTTGAGGCAGTGAATTTATGTATGCAAAAATACTCAAAAAGGTGTAGAATAACAGGGGGAGGAAATAAAAACTCAACTAGTTCAAAATTTGTTAAACCTACTGTTGCACTCCTGTAGTCGAAAAGATGTTAGATGGAGTTGTGGATGGGGATTGCTGCAGATCCCCATGTCCTCCTCAACTAGGTACAGTAGCTCCTGTTTGACTCAAGAGGATAAGATGATGCCATAATTCTTTTAACAGTTTCTTCAAGAGAAATGTAGTTGTGCAAATAAAAACTCCATGTAAATATCTCATTTGATTGCTAAGTGCTTTTATGGGGTTCAGTTTCTTGATGCTGGTCTAGTTCCTGCAAATATTTAAGTACCTGCCTTATGAATAGCCTTACCAGAAACATCAGTATTAAAAGGAAAAAAAAAAAAAAAAGAGAAAAGAGAAGCAAGAGTATTGATAGTATTTCAATTTTAAAAAACCTCTACTTTAGTGTAGGTTGTCTGTTGTAGTTCTTCCTGGGGCATTGCTGTGTTCTGTGGTGTGCTGATAACCAAAATAGTTCAGAAATCAAAAGGCTTTTTAATGTTAGTGTTTAGTGTTTTTGAGTGTTTAGGACAGATGTTTAGTTGCATGTGTGACAGTTACTCTAACTGGTTTCATCCCAGATACGTTGTTTTATTTGGCATTGTGAGCCCAACGTGAGGAAGCTGTAGATCGGTGGTCTTCTCGCTCATGCAGGTTTTGCTGAGCTTTGGTAACGCGCTGTTCCATATGCCAGGCATTCCCTTGCTTTGTGGAGCCCCTTTTGTTACAAGTGCATTTTGTCTCGCATAAGGTACAAAGTAAGTAGCGTAGGGCCAGTAGACGCTGTCTGCAGTGCCATCCTTCAGGATGTTCTTGGGAAAGTGATGAATGAGTTAAAACTTCAAAGAAGTATGCTCTAGACAGAAGTACTAAAAACAGTGCGTGATCAGACAAGTACTTGATGGAACTGTCCTGCAGCAGTTCTGATTTTTTAATTAGTTAAATGTTTTAAATCAACTTGAACTCAATCATAGTTGCTATAATCAAATGCAATGCATTTATTTTCATTATAGGATAGAGTAAGTTGCTAAAAAGTACTTCTAAACAATTCAGGAAAACTTTTTGAGAGCGTGTTAAGTGTTATGTTGAGGTATAATGGAGAAACGCGTAACTCACGTTGGATTGCATCTGAGTTGTAGTTCTAGTTAAACAGTGCAAGTGAGAACTTGTTAGTCCAGCCCCGTAATGTTGCATTCTGCTTTGAAATCAAGAGTGAAGGGATTTAATCACAAAGGAGAACCATCTACTTGACGGGCACGTTTGGATTCTTTTTGGTTTTGTGGTCTGTAGAGGAATCTGGGAAGAGCAGAAGAAACTGGCATCAGAAGAGCAATACATATTGCTATCTCTTGCTGCTTATTCTTTTCGGGTAGGAAGTCTCTGGTGGTACTTGAGATACTTAATTTCTGTGGCTCACAATTATAAATCAAAGAAGATATTTGAAAACTTCTGCAAATGATTGCCTATAGCATGCTGACTCAGCTGTGACCTCTAGTTCATTCTACTTTACACTTGCAAAAGTCCAGGCTAGAAGTCCTGATGGAAGAATTAGTTCATCCTGAGTTATTTTCTTTGCTTCCATTTGTCAAACATTGTGGCACGTTTTGAACTTTTCTATGAGAAATAGTTAACTGATTTTAACTTCCATGGGACTTTTCTCTGTAGGGAAGGTAAGCATTTACATATCTTTATTTAGAAATTTTGCACATTTTTATGTAATTTTATATTTATATACAATTTTTATAGGAGCCTTTCGAAGCATAATTCTACATTGCTTTTAGAAGTGTCTCAATAGATTAAAAAAGTAAACAGACACATTTTAAAATGAAAGCTTCTGTCTACTCTCACTGACAAAATAACATCAAGACCTTGGTCTTGCAGTTGATGCTATTCAGCCTCAGAATTTGCTTTGCAAAGCAGTCTTGGGAAGAAGAGCAACAAGAATGCTTATCTGGCATTGATAAACCTTGCTGGCTCAGCATCCATATCACAGTTAATTCTCCATCTGGGTTAGCCAACACTGGATACTGGAGGGCTGACTGTATTTGGTAGTGTGATACACTGTTTTTTCCTTTGTAAAGTGGTCACTTGTGTTTGCACACTCTTGTTGCAGCAATATCATGAAAATAAAAGTAATTGTACACTCTCATATTTACTTTCTTTTTGTGCCTTCTTATAGTACAAGTCAACTGGCTTCATGTCCTGGCCACTGTAGTTTAAAAGGAGGCCATAGCAGTCAGCTTCCAGCACTGGACCTGCTGCACAAGTGGGATCCAGCTCGTCTGCTCAAATGTGACCTTTGGCAAAGCACATTGTTATAATTGGGAATGATGAAAAGTGGCATGATTTCATTGCAGATAAATGTATGGCTTCAGATCTCCCAGAAGGTGCATCTTTCTTTATCAAATTATTCCTCCATCGTATTAGCAATGACCTGCAAATGAAATTTCTTATGTGTCTTTTTTCTTCAGCATGTTTTCTACACAAGATAAACCAGATTCCTTCTCTCATTTTAAATTGTACACCTGTCAAATATGACTGCCTTGTTTTGTTTAGAGCACCCGCAGAATGAATGCATTCTTGTGTTCTTGGTTCATGGTGGAAAGCTCTTAAGTCAACAAAGGCTGCACTAAGTCAACATCAGCTTTCTGTTTCATTTACTTACTTTCTACTTTCTTTGATAGTTTTCCTAGTTTTCTAATTTTCTGTATATCTTACAGGAAAGCCAATAGTGTGAAAAAGGCCCAAATTTCTGTTGTACTTTTAAAGTTTGCTGTTTGTTTTTTAGTAACAAAATGCCATAACTTCCAAACAATTAATTAAAAATACTAAAATACATATATATGCTTTCATTTTCCTCTGTTGTTTGTGCTGAAGTGTGTAGTTCTGTGTTCTTACTGCTAACCCCTTCAACGTGTTTGTTGCACTTTAGAGTGAATGCTGTCCATGATGAGACTGTGCCTGAGTCTGCTGTGCAGAATGGCAACTGTGTGAGAAATGGCAACCTGAAAACACCAGTAAGTCAGTTTTAAAACTTTAAAAAAAGATTTAATTATTTTAAATTGCAGAATTTATTTTCTGTCTCATTCAATTGTTACAAGAATGGGTATTACATAATGCGATCTCAGTGCATCTAAAATCTAGTTACTGGATATAGCTTGACCCTCAAATTCCATTGGCTGGCATCATAGCCTCAGTTCTGGCTCTCAGTTCATTTCAGCATGTGATTTTCCTTCCCTGGGCTTGGTGTGCAGCTGATGTTGATTTGCAGGTTGTGAGTTCAAGCTGAGAATGAAAAGATCTAGAGGAGTTTATGTGCTTGCTGTCTGTTCTTCAGAAATTACAGCTGACACTTAAAACTGCCTTCTGGGTAGTACTCAACTGTACAGAAGCTTCTTTCCTGTTATACCTTCCTATGCTTATGACTCATTGTTGAGAAAAAATTCAGAAATATAAATCCTTTCTTTCATTCCCTTTTAATACAGTTGTGTTTGAGAAAGCTTTGTGGGTGTCCTTGGAGGGTAAAAGTTAGCAGCCTGGAGAAATGATTACAATAAGGGTGAAATAAACTCATTGTTAGGGGATAATTCATGTGTCTGTGAACGTCTGGTGTGCACTGCGTTTTCTCACGTGCTTTCTTTGCTTGACTCATTTCAGAGAGAGAAACGGAAGGTCCGAAAACAGTGTGAAAACGTAAGGAGGAATTCTACCAGCAGCAGGAGAGTGAGCCGGCTGCAGAATGGCGAAGTCGTTGAGGCAGTTACATTGTTTGAAGTGGTTAGCATGGGGAAGCAGGCCATGCAGGTATTTCTAGCGCTGAATTTTGTAAGGACTTGGTAGAGGGAAGGTGGATAAACAGTATTTCAGTCATTTATACTGTGGAGCATTTACATTTTGGCGTAGATGGGGAAGAAACATGTTTGATTGAACAACTGTTATGTTGTTTTTTTTTTTTTTTCCTCCCCAGGTTCTTTCGTTTTGATATTTTTCTTTTACCTCTATTCCAATGTGGTTTGATAGTAGTTTGCGTAATAATCAGGTTTCCTGTGCGTCTGTATAAACTTTCTTCAGTGTGAGGAAGCCCACCTCCCCATACTCTGTGAGCACATGTATACATTATGTTTGTACATGCGTAGGAAAATCTGGAGCCCCAAATATTTTTATACAGAGTTATACCTATGTCTCCAGTGTGTAGTGTCTGTAAGCAAAGCGTGTGTGCGTGTCTGTGCACGCATGCATGAAAAGTACGTTTATATTGTGGATGCCAAACCTTAGTTTTTCCAGGATGTTTGTGTGGATGGACTTTTGCCATGCTACAGCTGTGTTAACTTCAGTAGAGCTCCCTGAAGAGCTCGCCTTCTGCTTTGCAAACCATGACAGGAAGGTCCTGGAAAGGCAGTAGAGCTTGAGCTCTGCTGCTGCTGCTGCTAGAATTTAGCAGACCTGTGTGGCACTACCAGGGGCTGAAGCCTGGATGGCTTGTCCAAGGAGGCCTGTGTCACACACAGACTGTAGGCTGTACTGCACTAGAGATGAAATCTGGAGTTGCTTTTTGGCTTACATGTAGCATGTGAACTGTTTCAATTTACTGCACAAACCAAATGCTGGAGAAGAAGAGAACTCCCAGACAAAATTGCTAGTATAATTTAATACTAATTATTAGATGGTACACTGGTTAAATGTATGTGTTTGGTTTTTTTATGTGTTTGTTTGGGGTTTTTTTTGTTTTGTTTTTAAATTAAACTGTTACTAGCAAGAAGTCAGGAGAATGACTTTTTTTTAATATTAAATTTAGTAAAACTGTGGTTATGAGTAGTTTAACGCTTCATTTTGCCCCAGGAGGAGTCTTTTAGAACTATTAGAAATGGAACAGAATTGTGTGGAGTTTCTTCTTGTTTTTATAATTTAATGGAGATGGAACAGTTAATTTGTGTCTTTATTATGGGTATTGTCAGTGGAGTATAGCGTACTGTGTTCAGCTCCTGACTAATGATTTTTTTAATCTGTTCTAGTCTGTAGTAGATGACTGGGTTGAAGCTTATAAACAAGACAGGAATGTGGCACTTCTAGATCTGATCAACTTCTTCATTCAGTGCTCAGGCTGTCAAGGTAATTCACCCTCTTAGTAGCCCTTTCTGTTGTCTGTGGATGAGAATAGCCTGAAGTGTGCTTTCTAAAATGGAATTTTTCTCTTCAGTAAATCACGTACTTATAATCCATACTGTTCGTTAAGACAAGCTCCAGATGGGCAGGACTCATAGTAAAGAATGCTGCTGGTTAAATTCTTTGACTCTGTGTTCACAACATTCCGGCTCTGAGAGTTGTATTTGAACGTGGTTTGCAAGGTCAGGTTTCTGAAGTGGTATGTCACATGGCTTTGCAGAATCCCCACACAGGGAAGATGGTTTTGATGAGCGTTCTAATTAAAATCCAGTGGTTTCAGTTGCCTTTTGTTTTGTAATTTCTGAGTTTATTTTTTAATGCTGGTATCTTTGTTTGAAAATAAGCAGCTAACAAATTCAGCTCTCTTCTTTGGTGGCTAGAAAAGAAATCTGTTGCCTCATTGTGGCTGCTTTTACCAGAGGGTGGTGAAGCTGTCTGTTTGATAACAAACACTGAGACGCTGATCTGTGGGGACAATCTGCTAGTGAAATGCTTCAGGATGTCAAGTAAGAGTTTTAAGAAGACAGTTCGGTTAGTTTGAAACTTCTGAGTGTATTTAGGCAGCTAGAAATGTACCTTTTACACTTCTTTTTTTTTTTTTTTCACAGGTCTTTGGCTAATATGCCTTGTCTCTAGTGTTTTGGGGTCTTTGACTAGCAGTGGGCAAAATTTTAGTAAATCCTTGAAGTAAATGAGTGGACAGAGACAGGGCCAGACAGCACAGAGGAGACTTCTCTAAAGTAAATTTCACTTTTGGTTCATCAGTACTTTTTCCTATCTGTGAACTTATGTGTCTCTTTATATACCTGTTGCCCACAGCAGCGCCGCAGATAGATAAAAAAGAGTCCCCCTTTCTTGGTGTTTCTAAGTTTAAAATAAAGTCCTTACTGTGATTGGACTTGATTATTGTTGTGTGGTTGTTGGTAATTCCTGTTTTTAAAACATTACTTTCCTAGGCATGGTAACAGCAGAGATGTTTCAAAGTTTGCACAAGAAAGATGTCATGCGAAAAATGACGGAGACCTTTGACAAGGTAGGCACAGCTTTGACTTTGCATGCCTTTTTTATATAAATAATAGGCTCTATCTTAGTAGCCAACCTGGACAAAGTTCCTGTTGCTTATCAGGAGCTGTGTCCCATTTCCTTTAATTAAAAAAAAAAAAAAAAAAAATCCTGTTTTTCAGAAGAGAAATAATGACCCATTTTAGCAGCAGCAGGATATGTTTTTTGTAAGTCGCTTTTATTTTGAGAGTTTTATTAGGGCTGTCTAACTGCAGTTTTCATAAATCTGGCTTTCTCTTAGGAGTTCTTTTGATAGTGACTTTATGCAGGTAAATATAACTTGGCGTTGCAGCAGGTAGATGGTTCCTTTGGTATTTGGTTGATGGGTCCTTTAAAAAATACGAATATGGATTACTGATGAGTTATTTTTAAATGATATTTGAATCTGTTCCTTCTGCTTTATTGATACTATGATTTTTAATAATTGTGTTGTCATATGAAACAAGACAAATTTTTAGATAATTTTGAGAAAATAGTGAAGATCTCATTTCTTGTGGATTGTTAAGAAAAACATGCAGCTTTACAATGATGTTTCTCTGCTTGACTGCTCCTTGGCTAATTATGACAACATTAAATTTTCTGCAGTGTTCTCACAGTTGCTTCTGTGCTTTTTTTTTTTTTCTGTATTTGTCATCTCTGAATTGATTTGTCAAGCAGCAGCCATCAGCCTTGCTTTAATTGAGCATCTCTCAAAGACCAGCTGCTGTAGAAATTCCCACAGAGGATGAATTTGCCAATATGGTTTTCTTCATTTTAGAAGTGTAGTACTACTTGGGCTAATTTTTGACAGAAATGATCCGATATGTGTCTGGCCATATGAATTAGTAATCTGGCACTTCTTTGCCAACTAAATTAGCCCTGAATAACACTCATGGTAGTGTAGGCACTCTGACAGATACAAACATGTGATTATTGTCATCATCATCCTGGAAGTATTACAGCTCTGTAACCTTTTCATCTGTCCTGGTGGGCGAAAAGGAAGGTTCTACAGTTACCTTAGAAACTGTATTCTGCATGCTATATAGAGAAAGTAAGTTCTCTCTTATCTTTTTCATAAATTAGATGGAAATGTCAGTTAGTGGTTAAGTTAGTTGAGGAATGGTGCCATAGAGGACTACTGCAATTTCAAAACCATTTTTTAAAATTATGGTAGTAGTGAAAGCAGTAATGAGAGTGGAGAATATTGCCATAGATGTGCTTGAGTACCTCATCTTGCCTTTTAATTTATATTGTTTCTAGCATTCAGAGGATTGAAAAATTAAAGGTTTTTATGTAATTCTTCATTCCTGATGATTTCAGTGATTCAACCATGGCATTGCTGTTCAGTTAACTAATTGCAACATCCGCAGAGTAGGATCTCTGCGTGGATGACAAAATGAACATGAGTCAGCAATGCGCCCTCACAGCAAAGTTGACCAACAGCCTCCTGGGCTGCATTAGGCAGAGCATTGCCAGCAGGTCCTGGCAGGTGATCCTTCCTCTCTGTTCATACTACTGAGACCACATCTGGAGTGCTGTGTTGAGTTCTGGGCCTCACAGTACAAGAGAGAGAGATGGGTTTACTGGAGTGAGTCCAGTGAAGGGCCATGAAGATAATTTATGAGCTCTCATATGAGGAGAGGCTGAGAGATTTGAGCCTGTTCAGTCTGGGAAGAAGGTGGCTCAGAGGAATCTCATCATGTGTAAAAATACCTGATGTGACAGAATGACAAGGAGGAAGCACAGCTTCAATGGTGCCCAGTGAGACAGTGAGCACAAAGGCAAGCCAAGATAGAGCACAATCAGAAATGTATGACATTTCACCTGAACACAAGAAAACTTTTACTGGGAGGATGTTTAAGAAGTGGAACAGGTTGCCCAGAGCGGTTGTGGAGTGTCTGTGAAAATATTGTTTTACTGCACAAGGCATCACCTGACACGTACTTTCAGGGGATCCTTGGCAGAATGATGGTGGCACTAATTGTAGTTACAATTAGAGCTTTTTTTCTTAACAATATATTATTATTATTTTAGCACAGAATTTATGATTAAAATGGCACAGGATTTCTATAAGCAGAATCAATATAATAGCATAATATAGAATTTATAATACAGCTTAGGTCTCACTGTGCAGCAGCAACTCTGGTCAAAGTTCATCATTTAGGTCTTGCAACCCCTTGATTCTATAGACTGTTCTACTTGCAATGATGCTTCCCTGCTCTGTGACTAGGTCATTGCCACCAGCTGTCTTATCTGGATGTGTGGGACCTTCAAGGCCAGTGAGGAAGGGAGTAATTGGCCTGGAGCTCAGGAACCAGGAGACCCTTAGGAAGGGAAAGAAGAAATCTGTTTGGTTTGTCTACTTGTTTCACAGGACCTTCTGGTCCTGAGAATGAGGGAAAGGGAATGAATATGTGACCTGCTTGATCACAGAGAAGTGGTGCTTGCCTCATAAAATGGCATGAGTTACGCTAAACACATTAGCAGGGATTGAGAGCAGGGGTACCAGTTACACATGGCCCTGGGCAGCCTACTTTGGCTGACTGAGCAGGTAGGGTTGGTTTAGGTGATCTCAAAGAGTCTTTCTCAATTTCAGTCTTTCTGTGATTCTGTGAAAACTTTTACTGGTGTTGGCTGCAGAGAATGTGATCGTTGAGGTGTTTCCTCTTTGTGGTCTGTGATATTCCTTAGTGGTGAGAGAGACTTGTCTTTAGGACCACTGTTTTCCTTCTTTCTTAAACTATTCTGTTTCTCTCTTCTGCTTTTCTTTCTGTATGTGACATTTTATTTTTTGTAGTTCTTTGTTCTTTTATAGATTTCCTTCCATTTCCCATTTTGTTGCTGAAATGTTTATCAGTGGAAGAGTTAAGTTTGATGTATAACTGTTCAACCACATAGGGATAGAAGTACTTTTACTTCACTGAGCGTAATAAATAACTCTAGATTTCATGCCTTTTGTCTTGGAATAATTGCAGAGTTGAGAAAACATCTCTGAATCAAGTTACACTAGTGCTGACATTTCTCTATAATTTGAAAAGCTCAAATTTTTTTTTTTTTTTTAGTTTGGATGTTTTACAGTACCAAGGTACTAAATGTTAGAAAGGGATATACACGTAGACTTGCTGAGGAGCCATATCTTAGAATTAATAATGAGAATTATACCTTGTATGTGTTTGCTTATAAATTTTGAAAACAAGTTGGGTCTTACTTGTAGCAAGAAAACTCAGGTTTTATATAAAAGTGTGTTTTTCTTCTGTCATTGGTTATAAATAAAAACTACCAAGATGAGAAGGATTTAGATTTTATTTCATGTTTTGGATTGTCTGAACCACCTGTAATACACATCCTCTGAAGTTCTAATAGCCTTTTAAAGATTTTGCAAGTTTTGTGATACTTTTTTGTTTATTAATTAACTGTGCCATTTCATTGTCAAGCTTTCAAAATTTTGTCTCCTGCATTACAGGAAACTGGGTTGCAGTACAAGAAATTCATGGCCTATCCTTGGATCCTGACAGTTACTTGGCCGGTGGACATGGTAGGACTACTGTAGTTCTCTACAGCTGAAGTACAGCATTTTCTGTGGCTGTATATCCTGTTTCCAGTGTAGGCAGACACATCAGTAGTAGTCAAAGTGTGTGTTAGTGAATGGAGATAATTGTGCATTTCTAGAGGTGCCTCATCGGGTCTATTTTAGACCTCTGGTTTGGATGAACACACACTTTTAAAGTGTCTGTTTCTCACTACTGATGTCAAAGAGGTGAGACATCAGCATTTTGAACAGACTGATGTGTGTCAAGTTGCAGTGGTGCTCAGGAATGTTCCCCATCCCCTCTAGCAAGCTCTACACACAGACGTATGAGTATGCACCCATATGTGTGCGCATGTATATGCGCACAGAGGTTTTGGCAGATAGATTTGTCCAAATAAATGTTTAGTTGGAAGAATATTTTGGGAGCAGAATCAGCTTTTCTGCAATACCTCTTCCCATACAACAATTGCAGCATTGTGGAGAATTCCTTGTTGGCACTTTGTTTGGATTTTCCTCCGTTTACATAGACTCTCTATGAAAGAAGGAAACATTTCCAGGTTAAATCAGAGCAGGAGCTCACACCACTCACTTGGGTGATTTCAATAGTTTCTGGAAGAACCTGTGTTAAGTGCCTAATCTGACTTGATTTCTGGAATCAGAGCTGCTTCTCTACTGGTTATGGAAGGAATCTAAGGGACCAAGGCACCAAGGGTTTAAGCACCAAGTTAGGTGCCTCAATTTAGGTGGTGTGGTGTACCCATTGTGTTGTTTATATATTTACAATATGCATGTTACCGTTATACAGTATCCTAATGCAATAAACAAGGATAGTAGAAATGCTCTTGAAAAGTGAGATTTTGTGAATTTGTGCTGCTGCTTTTCAGATCGAGGAGTAAGCTATGGTGGTAAAGTAGGTATTTCCTGAAGTTGCAGATTGTCTTCTGTCTGTGTCAGGATCAAGGAGCATTAGATGGGGCTTGATGAGAACTTCCCTTTCTGTCTTGGCACTTGCTGCTGCTGTTAGGCTCTGAACTGACTCTTACAACCTGACTAGGAACACATCCCAAATTCTAGCTTTCCAGTATATTTTGTGGCCCACCTTGTGATCAGTCTGGGTTTGCATTTATTTTTCTATAAAACCATGGCCCCTGTGCTTTGGAAACAAAGTTAAGAGAGAAGAGCATAAAGTGTACTTTTAAAGTACACAAAGTTATGCTGGATGTGAAGCTGTATGTTAGAATATGTCTGAGAAGGTGTTTGACCACCTAGTGAAGGACCAGCTTAACAACGGCCCGTCTTCAGGATGAAGTTTTCTGTAATGACCGAATTTTTGGAGTTCTTTAGCTTCACTCATGCTTGGAAGCTGTCAGGATGAAAATTCATATTTTGAACCATTCCTGGGATCTGTGATGTGTAAATGAAATAAATATGCACACTGTCTGTGGTTGCCTTTTACAAAGTCTCCCTAGTGTGCCTTTCACATAAGGTGCACCATTTTGTATGAGGAGTCATTTGAACTTCCCTCTGTCTTCTTACCTCCCAGCAGTATCAACTGTACTGTGAACACTTATGGTTTTATTGTAACTTGCTTTTTGTGTAACGTCAAAGGTATTGCCTACTTCCTGTTTTTGTGGAAGTTTTTGGAGACCCTGGTGTGGGCGGCATAGGTGAATGGCTCCTATGTCATTAAGCTTTAACCTGATAAACTGGCAGTGCTGCTGAGGAAAACAATCTCATCCTGTTCACACTACAGTTGCTTGTCTCCACTTACACTCATTTAATTTCCTGCCTGGATTTTACCATGCTTTTGCAGGAAGAGGAAAGACATTACTACCTGTGAGGAAGTAGAAGGGGCCATGAGTGCTCATGGTTTATGCCAGTGAAAGTTATTTATGATGCTCTGGCTTCACACACCCTCTCCTCCTGTCTGTTCGCAGCTACCTCATGTACATTGTTTTCAAATGGGAGCTGTCATGATAGTGTAGCTATGATGAAGCTATTTTGTCTCTGTGCTTGCTTGTAGCCTAGTTGCTTGTCCCTGCTTTGGAGTAATAACCATGAAAAAAGTTTTTGGGACATGAAGTGAAACTCAACAAAACTCTTTCTGATATTCAGAGGGAGAGATATGGATGCACAAAGATAGTTAGCGTGTTTTCTCTTGACTTATCTTTCTTGTGCAGGACAACGAAGACTACCCACTGATCAGAACAGGACCTTATTGGAAGAAGTTCAAGGCCAATTTCTGTGAATTTATTGCAGTGCTTGTCCAGCAGTGCCAGTGCAGCATCCTGTATGATAGCTACTTGATGGACACTGTCATCTCATTGCTTACGGGCTTAGCGGACTCCATGGTCAGAGCCTTTAGACACACAAGCACTTTGGCAGGTAAAATAACTTGCAGAGTTTCTGGAGATAGTCTTTAGAGTAGGTAGAGTTTTGTTGTCTTGTGTACAAACAAAACTGCTCTGAAGTGAAAAGCTCTGTTTACTTGAGCAGTTCTCTTATGCACTGAGACTGCCTTCCTCCTAATATTTGTTATACAGTTGTCTGTAATATGAATTGTTTGTTCCCATGTATATCTGAATGGAATTTGGGTGCTTTAGATATGATAGATCTAGCCCAATTTTTTCTTTATAAAGAAATTTTCTTTAGTGCCTGACATGACTGACTTTAGAATTATGCTGTTCTGAGTCTTTTTTTTTCAGTAATTGCTTTTTTTTCATAGTTTTCTACTTTATTTTCCTCCCTCCACTAATTAATGTGATGAGGTTGCATTAAGCGCTTCATGTAAAAAAGATTCCTTTGCAGAGCTGCTATTTTTGTGGTCTCTGTGCTAAAAAGAGCATTGCTAGTTACACATTTTGGTTTCATGAAGCATAGTGATTCTAAAGCTGCAACTTTTTTTTCCCCCTAAAACTAGTAAATACCCTCTTCGCCATGCAAAGAGCACTTAAAGTATAATTTATTCTATAGTACTTGTTTGCTTTGAAGGCTCAAAAAACCCACTTGAAATCTATACAAAGTATCTAATGATCCTTAGGGGAACATGAGTTTTTGTCAATTCAATTAAAATTAAGATTCACAGGCTTTTCTGAAACAGCTTCCCTGCTTTTCTTGTTTTTCTTTTTTTGTTTCTGAAAATGTTCCACAATTCTAGATTCTTTTGCAGAAAAGTCAGAATTACGTAAACTAAGAGTTGGCCAGTAAATTACTTCTCTGACTAGAACTCTGACCAAAAGTTGTAAATCACCAGAAATAGAACTTAGTTTTCCTTTTTTGAAAATTGTCTGCTTTAAGATAAACACTGTATTTTAAAATAAATTACTATAATCTAGTAATGTTCATATTTTGGATATAAAATGGATTTGGCTAACCATATCCTTTTTGTGGTAAAGTGGTGAATATTTTTACGCTACATATCTCTGAGCTAAGCTAAATGTGTTGGGTTTGTTTCTTTTTTAGCAATGAAACTTCTGACGGCAGTTGTAAGCGTCCATCTGAACCTTGATGTCAACAAGCACAATGCTCAGAGATTATATGAGGTGGAGAAGCGGAGGATAAGTGGCAAGAGGACCAGTTACAGACTTGACCAGCTAGAGAGAAAAAGGAAAGAGGTTAGGGAGGTGTCTTGTATGGGAGATGTGTGAAAATGCAAAAAGAGGGATTTCTCACTGCTTGCTTTAGGGTCACTGCTGCTCTTTGAAGTTTGTATGTTTATCTAGTGCACTGTGCAGAGCAGGTGGGACTGGCTGGATTAAGTGGTACAAAAAGGACCAAAGTAAAAACTGCCTTATGTACTGTTAACCTCTGATGTCTGTCCTATTAACTGCTTCTTTAAATTGGCATCATTAGCCCTTGATCTTTGCACAAATGTGGATTTACACACAGATTTAACTGCCTCAATACCTCTGGTGTTGTGGGAGAGCAGTTTTGTATATGTTTGTGCAAATTACAAGCCAAAATCTTAGCAAAGGATGAAAAAGGACCCAGGATAACTCATCTCTGTGTAAGTAATGCATTATAAAAACAGACTTAACTCAGGTATGTCCTATATCACTTTTGCTCTTCAGTTTCTGTCATTTCTTCCCTGCTCAAACAACTCCTTTTCAACTCCCAGAGGCAGAACTATAACTGTAAAAAATAATTATGACTTGAAGAAGGAAGTGACTTGATGTATGAACATTAAGCACAGTTCCTTGTCTCCTAACCTTAGAATCACTTATCTCTGTTCTGAGTTTTGGATGTCCATGGACTCCTCTGTTATAGAAACAACCCCTTTTTTGTGGGAAGGAGTGTTTGGGTTAGACAGGGTGTTTTAGTATAATCATAAATCTTATCTTATGGGAAAGACAGAGGAAATGGGTGTGCTGAGGGGGAAACGCAAACTTGTCACCCTTCCTGATGCCATTGATGAGAGAATATTTTTATTAAGTGACTTGTTTTTTTTAGAAGTTCGTGTTTAGATTTTCGGGGCTCAGTTGAAATACATACTCATTGTGCAGTAGGTGTATTTTGAAAATTCCTTTGTGTACCTTTCTTCCTTCTCTGTTCAAGCACATAAAATGACAGTTTGGGCCTATATGTGAACATCATCTGCATATTGATAGATCAGGACTCACTGTATCAAATAAGTTCCTTGTTATCCAGGTTAGCAGTTGGTATCCACTAAACCTTTCCTCAGGACATAGCTAACAAAGAGGCCAATTGCTGGTGTAGATACAGACCACTCATTTTATGTTGGTACCGTGTGTAAACACCAGCAGTTTGCACAACAGCAATATTCCAAGTGCCCTACTGCAAACTTTTTGTGTGTAGTGAATTATGGAACCAATATTAACATTCAGTTCTCTTTGTATTTCAGTATGAGCACAAGCTTCTAGAGATACAGAACATGATGAATGCTATTTTCAAAGGGACATTTCTAAACCGTTACCGGTAAGAGTAAAAACAAAGCTGTGATGTGTATCTTCATTCCCAAGAAACTCTTGCTCAGATTATACAGATAGGAGAATCAAGTTAAACATCCTAGAGGCACTGATGGTGTCAAGGAAAGTGCAGCAGTTAAATTAATTTAAAGAATTTGGGCTTACGAAAGAACCTCTTGAGTATGCTGCTTCAGTTCTTCCTGCTGGCTATAGAGCATTGCATTTGTGATTGAGGAGATATCAGGCACTGCAAAATAATTATTGCATGAAACTTTGTGGCTAAAAGTGGTCTAAGTATTGATTGAAGACTAACTTATTAATGTGAAAATACTTGTAATGTTTTGAGTAATACATGCCTTTGCAATTCCAGAACATAAAAAATATTGCAAATAATAGAATTGATTTTTAAATTGATTTTTAATGTACTGATATTATGATTTTATAATTTCACAGTGATGTGATCCCCGAGATCCGAGCAACTTGCATTGAAGAAATTGGCAGCTGGATTAAAACATACCCAGATGCTTTTTTAAATGATAGCTATTTAAAATATGTTGGATGGATGCTGTATGATAAGGTAAAGTTTTAAAGTTTTTCTTACTGGGGGTAGTACAGGGGATTCTTTACAAATTTTTTTGAAAAATCCTAACATTTAAATTCTTGAGAGTAGATATTTAAAACTGTGGTGGAAAAAAAAAGAAATTACTTCCTGCCCCATTTAAGGTTTTATTTTTAATGCCATTGTAACACTAAATAACAGAGAACATTTTTTCCAGTTCTGTGTGTGCAATTAATTTCATATATTACTGAGTTGGGAATTATTTCTGAATTGTAAAATAGCCTATATCATTTGAGCACATGCAGTGTTAAATGTTGATTGAAATTCTGCTTTTATGCTTCATGGACATTTAAAATTTTGTTTAAACTTATAAAAATGAACAAATAGATATATTTTACTATAGGCACTATAGTAAAATAGTCTTCAATATTGCATTTCTCATTTGGAATTAGATGGATATAGAAAATATTTACAGAAAGTCCAGTCATTTCCCCCGCCAAAACCCACCAAAACAAACAAGCAAAAAACCCAAAAGAAGTGAGTAACTCCAAAATGCCAGGCAATAGGACAAGAAGCAATGGGCAGAAACTGATGCACAAGAAGTTCCACCTGAACCCGAGGAACAATTTCTTTACTCTGTGTGAGACCGAGCACTGTGTCCAGTTCTGGGCCCCTCAGTTCAGGAAGGACATTGAGGTGCTGCAGCAGGTCCAGAGAAGAGCAACCAGGCTGGTGAAGGGACTCGAGCACAAGTCCTATGAGGAGATACTGAGGGAGCTGGGGTTGTTTAGTCTGAAGAAGAGGAGGCTCAGGAGTGACCTCATCACTCTCTACAACTCCCTGAAAGGAGGTTGTAGCCAGGTGGGGGTTGGTCTCTTCTCCCAGGCAATCAGCAGTAGGACAAGAGGACACGGTGTTAAGCTGTGCCAGGGGAGGTTTAGCTTGGATAATAGGAAGGAATTTTTTACAAAGAGAGTAATCAGACATTGGAATGGGCTGCCCAGGGAGGTGGTGGATTCTCTGTCTCTGGAGGTTTTTAAGATGAGATTGGATGTGGCACTGAGTGCCGTGGTCTAGTAACCACAGCAGTGTTGGATCAGGGGTTGGGCTTGATGTCATCAGAGGTCTTTTAAAACCAACCTGGTTGATCCTATGATTCTATGACTGGAACAGGTTGCCCAGAGGGGTTGTGGAGCCTCCCTCACTGGAGATATGCAAGAACTGTTTGGATGCAATCCTGTGCAATGTGCTCCAGGATGACCCTGCATGAGCAGGAGATTGGACCAGATGAGGTCCCTTCCAAGCTGACCCATTCTATGATTCCATGAAAATATGCTTTTTCTCATGCTTCTAAAATGATGAAAGATTTTAGGAGGATAGGAATATTTATCAAGAATGGCTAATTACAGAAATTGGCACACTGTACTTCTGCAGGCCACCTTTGAAGGTGTGTATAGCTCCTGTGTACATCCCAAAATATCCTGGGATTTGTGTCAACTTCGGGCAATGTTTGTGTTCTGTGAGTGAAATTGTAGTTTGCCGCCAAGGCCAGGAGGGGCCGCACGAGGCCTCTTGCTTCCCTGCATCGTGCCGTTCCTCTGAAGGCGGCATTTGGGTTTTTAGGACAACAAATCTATCAAGGACTGGTGGGTTTTTCCTGCATAAATTTTATCTGATAAGACTATCTTTTTAGGGTATGTTCAGTTTGGATAATTCTCAAAATGAAGTAATTTTTGAAGATGACGTGTCTTCATTTGCAGTACTGTACAGTGAAAATTAATAGCTGTTGTCTCTGATTAATGCACATAGTTCATCCAGTGCCATTTCCTGGGAACTGGAAATGTTTTTTCTTTCTAAAGCTTTTTATGTTAAAGCAAAGCAGATGCAAAAGAGTGAGATAAAGTAGCGTGTTTTCCATATGTTGCATTTGCCTGAGTTTTGGTAGTGTGCCACTACTCGTGGCTGCAGTCCTGGTGGTGTTTTGTGATTTGCAGCCACTGCCAAACTGCTGGATTTCAAAATGAGAGCAGGGCATTTTTGGCATCAGCAGGGGCAGCAGAGCTTTTATATACATATGAATGTAATTTCACACCACTCCTCCTTAATAACCATTTCTATCCCATCTTGCTGGGGGTGGGCAGCAAAAACCTGCTAACTCCCAGAGACAATTTTCTTTTAGTATGTATCACAGAAAAGTTTGCCAAATAATTTAGGCCCCAGAGTGGAACAACCACAGAAGTATTCTAACCTGGCCAGGATCATCTACAGTGCTGTAAAACGGAGATTAAGTTCAGATATTTGTGAGGCTTTAAAGGGGAAATGGGAGGAGGAAGTAAGTATAAAATTAACATTTTTGTCTCCAGAGTCTTTTATTTGAAGATGATCAATGTTTCTTCCCCATGAGATATCATTTTGCTATTATGATTTGGTATTAAACATTATATTTTCACATGAAAGTTTATTTCCTAGGTGCAAGAAGATTCTTCAAAATCGGGGTTAAGATGCTCAAAATTGCACGTGAATATCTCTCTTTGGCCCAGTAAGAGTTGTGGAACAGCACTGTAAAGATATGCTTTAAAGCAGTTTATGTTCATCTGTCAGAAATAACAACTTTTTTTTTTTTTGAAAACCAAGGAACGACTGATAATAAATCTGGGAGTTGTTTGCAGTTGGACATTATATATGAGCCCAGTCACCTACATTTGTGAAACCCAGGCCCTTGACTTGCACTCAAAGGCTCTACTGTTCTTCCAAGGGAATATATAGTACCTAAATCAGGATCCAGATCCAATCAAACCAGTTCTGTAAAAGGTTCTGAGTTAAAGACAGAAAAATCAAGACAGTGAAGAATAAGGATGGGAAAAGTGGAAGCAATCAGGAAGGCAGAGAGGATGGAAATTAACACTTGGGATCTCCTATCATGTTAAACTAGCTTTATTTGGAACTTCAGGGCAAGTTGTTGAGGTTTTCTCATTAGACTGTGAAAAACACTCAAAGAAATCCCATGTAAACAGGAACTTTCCATTGAAACGAACTTCTGTGTCTTGACTATGGGATCCTCCTGGCAAATTTCAGGAAATTGAAAGCGTTTTTAGTTTTGCCTTCTGTCGAACATGGCTGTAGAAACTGATCCCATTGTTGTGGCTACTTCTGAAATACTTATTTCTTCAAATGATTTTCTGCTCATATCTTTGTGCGTATCTGTGGAGTTTTTTTGTGAGGAGGGCAGTTTTTTAAATTGTTTTACTCAAAGGACAGTGTGTGAAGTAGTTCATTCAAAAGTAGTGAAATAGGTCATTCAAAATTGATCATTCAAAATTACTTCATGTCCTTCTAAAACTATGAGGAATGTTGAATCTGGAAAAGGGGAAGTTGTTGAGAAGGAGAAAATGCACATAAAAACATAGGAAAATAGTAGAGCTAGTCATAGTAGAAGTAGTTATGTGTTTCTGGTTACTAATTTTCTCAACACTTAAAAGAAACACTCATAAAGGGTTATGAGTGAGAGCTTTCAGGTGGGAACAGGATGCCTTAGAAGGGAGATGGTATACTTTAATGTATTAAACTTTGTATCTGCAGACCTACACTTGAAAGCCACCTGACTGACAAATGACATTACTAGTTGCATGCCAAGGGCTATTTATGACCATTCAGCAAACCATTGCAGACTTTTTTCTTTTTCTCTAAGCACAAATTCAGTCTCTATTCACAAGCAAAGCCTTGTGGAAAAGAGCCAAGTGCAACTGAAGCCAAGATTGCTGTTCATTGGCTGAGCTGAGTTCGTGCCACTGTGCAGAGATGGATACCAACTTGGGACTGTTTGTGAGTGAATTCTGTGCTGTGGAGCCCCTGTGACTGTAGGAAGCAGCAGGTGTGGGCAACGGTCTCTTCCTCAGAGACTTTAAAATTCAAGTAAAATATAGAATAAATACTACTGCTGTATTATGGACAGGTTAAAGAGCAGTGTTACTTGTCACTTGTTGATCTTTCGGGTTATATTTCTAGCAAAAAGCAAACCCGTTAGTCAAAGCCTTTTACTGGGTATCATCCTTGGCTTTCCACCTAAGCAGGTGAACAGGAACTTGTAGCAATGGATAGCCCGTGAGTAGGTGGTCGCCTTTCTTGGATTTCCTTGATTATTCTTACTGCTATTGTTAGCAAGAGGAATTAAGAAAGAAATATAAGGAGACTGATTCAAAGGTTGCAGTTCATTTAAGTGTCTCTGCTGATATCCTTAGCATTGTAATTTTACAGAGCATGGTAATTTTTCTGTGTTGGATCCTAAAAATTACTTTCCTAATACCATTTGAAACTTTGTCATTTGAAAGATGTAGTGATATGCATGAGATCATTTAAAAGGTGGATAAGGAAAAGACTTCTTTTTGAGGCGTCCATGAAGCAGCAGTACTAGTAATAGGAAATAACACCTTGCATGGATAAATATGTTTTACCTAAATTAACTAATTAGGCCAAATTCAATGCAACCCTTTTCTTAGAATGCCTAAAATACAGTGTTCTGGTGTAAAAGAGAAATAGCGAGAAGGCATAACACAACTCTTTAAGAACCCACAATAACAAACCAGTTTCTAGAGTGTGCCTCTTCCTCTGAGAATCCAGAGGAATCCAGAATTTCTTGGAGTCCTTGTCTGTGTCTAACAGTTGTCCAAGTCAGTAGTTAAAAGACAGCAAGCAAAGTCTGATGTATGGGAGAGTGCTGGTTGTATTAAGTAGGTCATCCATGCTCTTGTCTTTGTATCTTTAACAGATGAATAGCACAATCCCTGTATCTTCTGCGTTCTGTTGCTTTTATTAACTGCAAGGTCTGTGAGAGTTTCTCTGACTCTTAGGGAGCCTAATACAAACTTTGATGTTACATTTAAGTTTGGCTCACTGCAGGCTTCCTCTGTGGCAAGTGTAGTATGCGCACAAAAAAAATGGTACTGATAACACTAATAAAGAAGATGAGGCAGCATTTGGATAGCCTGCTGTAGGCACCACAAAGAACTCTTATTTACATAATATAAATGCCAGTAGTGAATAGCAAAGATACATGTTTTTTACTCTTAGCCTATTTGTCTTTGTCTTGTAGCAAGCTGAAGTGCGGTTGAAGTGTCTTCTGGGACTGCAGGGAATTTATAGCAGAAAAGAACTTGTTTCCAGGATGGATCTCTTTACTAGCAGATTCAAGGTAAATGAATTACTGTTTGCTGTTTTTTTTAAGTCTAGGTCAGGTGTATACATGGGGTCAAATGTTTTGATCAGGGCTGATCTCCCCACTGTCTTGACTGACAGGAACTGCAGAAACAGCCTGGTTGACTGAGTGGATGAAGGGGTTTTGCAAGGATGTTTCCCTCTGTTTCTATGGAATATTCCTTTTCACTTCAGTTCATGCACAAAGTGGTGTTAGCATGCACTGTGGTCAGTTACCTCTATCATTCATCCAGAATGGCCCAGATTTTTCACAGGATCTTTGGCAGATGACAAAGAATTCCATATGCTAAAGGTCCCTTTTTTTCTACCCCGGATAATGGGTTAACCTTGTAGATATTGGGCTGGCTGTCCACGTATCACACTGATGTGGGAAAGGCTCTCTCTTGATCTACCATGTCAGTATGAATCTTGAAGAAGAATCCCTTATCTTCTTTCTGATCAAGTCAGGTGATACACTGTAAGTTTGAGAGTTTGTTTTGTGGCTGCACTGACACTGTACACTGCCTTTATTATATTTCAACATTCTGACTAATTTAAGAAGTGAGCCCTTTACTTTTTTGAATCCTGGCCTTGGTAATGATTTTGTCAGCTACTCTTATCCCAGTGGGGTTGCACCTTTTCAGTATTTGGATAAGAAAGCTCAAGATGTGATTGATATCTCAGTCCTTCTGAGTCAGTACACAATCAATGCCTGCATGTGATGCTTATTTGTGTTCATTTGGCAAAAGTTGCAGGGCTTATCTGTATATCAAAGCAGTTGTTAATAGTATAGGACATCCTCAAAGAACAAGAAATAGATTAATATTGGTATCTTAAGAATAAATTATTCAGGCTGAAGCTTGTTTGTCTGAGATTGACCCCTGATTTAAATGATTATGTGGTAGTCCCTTATCTTTCCGTCTGCTGTAAGCTGCATAACCAAACACAGGATAAATACTGATGAAATAGCTCCAGTCTGTCTGTACTGCAATCTCCCTCTGTGTGGAGGGTGTGATGTAAACAGACCATTGCAAACTCCATCCCCCAATCAAAAAAACTCCACCCAAACAACTCCTTCACCTCTAAGTGAAAGTACCCCAAACAGCTACAGGCAACATACAAGTTTCAAAGTTTAAATCATGCGTTCTGAGCGATGGGAAATGTAATCATATAACTGTCAATCCATTTCCTGCAAGAGGGAGTTTCACAAGTTCTCTCTGTTACCCTTGATTGTTCAAACTCAGGATTTGTGGACTTAACACACCTTGCAGCTGGATTGTGAGAAAAAGGAAGGTGCAAAGTAAAATGAATCTAGAGATTTATGTTAAATGAGAAAGCTGTTAGTCCCCAGTCAAGCAAGTCTAAAGATTTAATATATCTTAAAGATATAGGCCACACTGAGATGTGGAAGTTCTTGGTTACACAGGATAGGGAAATTTCTAGTTTTCTGAGATGTTTGCATGTGTACCCAGTTACAACAGTGTGAATTCCGGAGGCCAGGAATATTGTTGCTATTCCCGGAGGTACTTTTATGACTTAAGTCCTAATTACCTTTCCAGCAAGGCACTGGCTTCTGTAATGTGTAGGTACAGGCACTTCATTCTTGATGGGAGAAACTGATTATATAATGCTTGTAATTTGAAGCTTACCTTCATTTAACATACTGAAGTGCCAATAGTAGCATCTTAGAAACAAGTTGTCAGTCACTTTTAATTTGTAGACTGTAGTTGATTTCTTGTGAATGCATACATTACATCTATAAAAAATATCATATTACTGCATGATTAATTCAGTTAAAAAATTAACATGCTGTTAATTTTCAGGGGCTGGGGAACTACTTGGTAGTAATCAAGTTGCCTTATGTCTCTTAGGAAATAGCTGCTGAAATAAAAATAAATCTCTGCTGTACTAGCATAGATGATCTAGCTGTAGCAAAAATACGTGTTTATTGAGAACAAACCATGTTACATCTTTTTATTGTCATTTTACATCCATTAGGATCGAATTGTGTCCATGCCTCTGGACAAGGACCATGAAGTAGCAGTTCAAGCCATGAAACTCTTGATGCTTATGTCACAGTAAATAATTTCTTTTTTAATTTACCGTATTGTTTTAATGGCAACAAGATCTAGATAGAATTCTGATGAGTCTTCCTGTAATCAGTTACCTGTTGGGAAACAGTTGCTCCTGGCAGGATATGAGTTACAGATAACGCTGCCCAAGATGTGGCATTTTCTTAGTGGGAAATACCAATGTCAAGAAAACCCTTGTGCTGAGATTCAATCTGAAAACTGCATTTTTATGTCTTTACACTTCCTATTGAATGGAAATACCACATTTTCATTTTGGCTTTTCTCAAATAGAGCATCTACCTCTCTTGGAGTAAGTTCCCACTGAGGATGGGGTCCCCACCCCATTTTCTGCCCTAGGGTTGCCAGGCCTTGACCAGAAGCTCAGAGAACTCTGCCAGTTTCCCTGTCTCTGCACCTGATGCAGGAAGCCTTAAGCTTTGAGGCTTTTGCTAGGGTTTGGACTTTCAGATTCTTGACTCCATGGCAGAGAATCCGGGAGCCATTGAGCCCACAGCAGAGTGACCGGCGAGAAATGAGCACGTGTATGATATTTTGCTTTTGCTGAAGTTAAAACTAACAGAAAAGTTGTTTTCCTGGGAAATCTGCCTGCCAGACATAGATTTGCTAGGATAATGGCAAGCTGGAAGTGTGGGGAAAAATTAGACTTACTCTTACAAAAGTAAGAACCTTATTCTAATAAGAATCTTATTCTAACAAATCCTTGAGCAGCATGTTTATTTTAGAAATGGCTTTATTTGCAAAACGTGGAGAGTAAATTCTTTGTCCCTCTTTTTCAAAGCAAAATGTGAGTAAAACCCTCACTCCCATTTCATTGGTAATACAGTTGAGATGTTGGAACTCAGTGTTTCTTGTGTCTCTTGGTGTAAGTTGAATTCTGCTGATACAGATGCTTAACTTCTATGTACAGCATGACACATTGTCCATTAGCCTTGTGGGATTTGCTTCTCCATTTAAGACAGAAGTATTAGTCTTTGATAGCTCAGCATGTAAACCTTAATGAACCAATTAATATGGTGTTGTAGGTATTTACATTAAATTTCAAGTACATTTGTATGCTGAAGTGCTGCTTTATAGTCTGCTATCTCACTTCTCACTCTACTAGTTTGAGTGGCATTTCTCCAGTCCCCCTTCAGCAGGCACATCAGAGCAGCATATGATGCTGTGAATACAGTACGCTTCTCTGAAGGTAGGACCCTTGTTTGGGCCTCACTAGTAGTAGCTGTGGTTATATTGTTTCTGTGTTCACAGTGTCCATTTTTACATCCCTCGGTTCCCCGTGGTGTGTAGCTGTTGGAACAAAGCACAATGCTGTGTCCATGCATAATGTGTCCCTGTGCTAGGAAGAGCAGCTCACCATTGTTGAAGTACAAAGATTCCAAACACCACTTAGGGCTGCCCTTGTTCTGTATCTGAACTAACAAGAGCTATATTGGCACTGCAGCTGTTTATCATTTTTGGCTTTATTATAGGAGAGCATATTCTCATTAATGCAAGCTGCAGTTATAAAAGTTTGATCAATGTTTCTTTTTCCCTGAAGCAATTTTTCCTAATTTTGCTTAAATATGATTTTCAGTGTGAATAAATGCCTTCTAAAGTTTTCTGAATGACATTTTTCCATCATAAAATGTAGTTTTCATAAGTAAAATTAATACATTTTGAAACTGTTTTAATTAGGCTGTGTAGAGGCCTAGCAAATACATTCTTTTCTTTCTTTTTGCTCATCTGTTGCATAGCCATCCTCCTGTCCTCCACTTTGACCCCCCAGTTACTCTGAGCCCTGCTAATTTATCTTAATTATTGGACTGAAGGAAGTGGGAACTGGGGACTCAGTAAGCAAATTCAGTGACATCTCTTCTCTTTGATAAGACTAGTATGGACCAGTCTGTAAAACCTGTGTGAAGGGAATGCAGACAATATTATCAGTCACATGTAGAGGCTTCTTAATAAGAGCCTGCATCAAGATGCTTTTCTAGCAGGGGAAAACTGCTGCCTTAGTTCCTACAACAGTGGCAGAAAGGACTTGCTGCTGGCATTGCAGAAGCAAAGACGTTCAGAGCTATTGTATTTTGAATAGGTGTGTCTCATAGCTCAAACCCAGTATCTGGATACTGAGCAGTAATGCTGCTTGATACATGCAGTAAAGCATGAAATGGGGCTGGGGACAGCAACTCCCCTGCTTTAGAGGGGATAATAGAATAGTAAATGACATCTGATATAAATGGCATGTCTACTAGTATGCATTGGTGTAATTAATTTTTTTGCCATTTTTGTCATGCTGTATTGGCTTGTCTGTGAATGACTCATTTTTGTCATCTGGAAATTTGGCAACTGAATTCTAGTGGCCCAACCTGCATTTTCAATGAGATGTGAGAGACCTTTCAGATCAAGTTTCTATTTGTAAAGCTAGAAAAAGGCAAGAATCTCTACCTGATGAATTCCCTACGCTCGATTTGGAATCAATAATTATTTTGTAAAAAATAATAAAATGTTAACTGGTCAGGTACTGACCTTTAGAACATGTCTCTAATATTGGAATAAATCTTTTGTTGTTTTATGATGTGAGTCAGCAAGAAACAAGACCAGAAATAGCTTTTTTCCCCCTATTACTCCACTGGGTACTTTTTCTTGGGGAAGATTTACTATGTCAGTAACTTGCTTTTACTGGCTTCCGTAATTGTCTTTTGGGTGAGGATAGTAGCAAGACCTCATCACCCATTAACTGTTTTTGTGACGTTTCACAATTGCAGCAGAGCTGTGCTCCATGTATGTTGGTAACAGGTTTGAGCATCTCTTCACCATCACTTCATTCCAGTCCTGTGGAATATACTTTGACTACTCTGCGTACTACTGGCCCATAAAACTCCTATACTGGCCTTTACGTTCTCTCTTGCTAGCTACAGAGGCAGTGAAAACACTGATCTTTTCAACTTGCTTATATGTATTACATTATTAAAAAATATTCCCAGTGCTGATTCAAAACTCTCTTGCTATGCATATCCTTGGTTTTTTTTCAAATCCATATTTGAATTTTCTTCTTGTTCTGTCTCTATGAACTGAGATTTTTTTCCTTCTTGTTTGTTGCATGTTGTCTCAACTGAATGCCAGGTCTTTGGACTAGTAGATTTATATATATTTTTTTTTGGCTAGTAGATTTCTATATTTACAAAGCGTGATGCAGTCCCAAAACTGAAATGAGCATATGAGGTTTAGCATAATAGAAATTATTAATGGTACTGAATTATGCATAATTGTTAGCATTAATGTTGCAAAGAATCTGACAGGGAATAGAACTAGGAAGAAAATAAAGAGGGAGAAAACATGAGTGACAGTGAGAGACCATGGAATGTTACTGAAAACATTGCCTTTTAGGAGGCAAATTAGATTAGTGTGTCTACTGCTAGACAATTCTGTTAATTTTTGTGTGCTTAATTACCTAAAAGAGTAGAGGGATTTTGGATAGAAGCAGCGAAAGTAATTATGTAACTGTGGTAGAGGTATGGGGGAAGGTTACAAGTGGTGCGGGTAGGGGCGCAAATCTACAATTAGCTTGAATATGTAAATAGCACAGGGGAAAATGACTTTGTATTACATTAGTTAAATGTAACTAGAAATTAAACTGAGTTTTAAATGCAAAACACATCAGTCTGTCACAGCATAATCACGGTGTATTGCAACACGCTAATCCTGTTGAAAAGTGGTGGGAAAGGACTACTGTTATATTGTGGTAGCAACCATGTTATCACTTTGCTGATCACCAAAGTGTGTCCTGAAATACCTGCAATGACAGCAGGGGAGTGAGAATGAGATAACAGAACAAATCAGCCAATTTTTTTACCTAAAATTTTATTGCAGACATTAGAACAGCTGGAACATATATTTTTTTGGTTGATAGTTCACAGTGCAGAAATACTGTTTTTACAATGTATTGTCAGGTTTGGATATTTAACTTGACTTAATTTTAAGTGCAAAATGAACTGATTCTTTTTTAATTGAGATACTATACCTGGGATTGCCAGTGTCCCCATAATGTCTACCAGATCTTTCCCTGCACAGCTGTAAAAAACAAAGAGCAGGGTGGCAAAACTCTGAAAAGTGCATCGGGTGTATTTTTATTTTACTGTTGTGATTTTAATGGTTATTCTTGATATAAACAACAGTGCTGCCCAAGTCAGGCAACTCCAGCAGTCATACCTCTTGCAAAATGAAACAAAAAGCAGCAGATATGAAATCTTTCAACTGGTGCCATATGCGGAACAAAATCAGGCTGTGATCTCCCTCTAGGGTATCCCAGCTTCTTCTTTGTGACATGTTCACACTGAAGTGCGGAGAAAATGGTATGTCATGACATTGGTATGTGGAAGGCCATGCCTGTTTATTTTTAGGCACCTAAACACTGGCAGGAACTTCTGGCTTAACCTTTATATGTTGCTTGGCCTTCTGAGGGCTGTAAATTTGCAACAGTGTTATTGCTGTATTTGAAGTATTCTTTGAACATCTTATATATGTAAAAAAGAGGGACACCCATTTACTGTGGTAGCATTAGTGCAGCTGGTAGCAGGTATAGTCAAGTGCTGCTACTTCCAGAGACAAGTAAAATGCCTAGGCACTCATTTGTATGGAAGTTATGAAGAGAAACCTCATTGTATTACAGAGAGTAGTGATTGAACAGTATGTGAAAAGTAGTAGTAGTAGTACACGCAGGTATTCCTTCCTATTCAAGAAAAAAAAAAGAGAAAAGGTGCTGAAGTGGTGTCATGAGTGTCAGCCAGTTCTGCAAAGAAAATGGATTCTTCTCCCCACCTTTGCTTCTGTTCCGTTAGGGGTGGCTTGCTATGCAGCCAGAGCTATTGCATTTGACCTACTCATATCTTGAGGAGAGAGGAAATAACACTGCTATAGATTAATGTAACTGGGGCAAATGCCTAGCCTCTTCGAACACAAAGTCAAAACCAAGGAGGTTGGGATTTCAGAAATCACAGAATGGCTGAAGTTAGGAGGGGTCATCTGGTCCATACCCCCTGCTCAAGCAGGGCCACCAGGAGCATATTGCTCAGGACTACATCCAGATGGCTTTTGAGTATCTCTGACAAGGGAGGCTCCACAACCTCCCTGAGCAGCCTGTGCCAGTGCTCTGTCACCCTCACAATGAAAACATGTTTCCTGATGTTCAGAAGGAGCCTCCTGTGTTTCAGTTTGTGCCTGTTGCCTCTGGTCCTGGGCACCACTGAGCAGAGCCTGGCTCCATCTTCTTTACTCCCTCCATCAGGTATTTAAACATATTGATAAAATCCCCCTGAGCCTTCTCTTCTGAAGCCTAAACAGTCTCAGCTCCCTCAACCTTTCCTCATAGGAGAGATGCTCCAGTCCCTTGATCATCTTTTACTGGGGAGCCCAGCACTGGACCCAGCACTCCAGGTGTGGCCTCACCAGTGCTGAGCAGAGGGTAAGGATAACCTCTCCAAGTCTGCTGGTAACACTCTTAATGCAGGCTAGGGTACCATTCACCTGCTGTTCATCAAGAGCACATTGGTGGCTCATGTTCGACTTGGTGTCTGCCAGGACTGCCAGGTCCTTTCCTAAGGATAGAAAATTTCTGTGGAAAGGCAGTTACATTAGTACAGTAAAGGTAGAGTCCTCAATTTCTACCCAGAGAGATGGCAGGCATATTGCTGAGCTCTTTGAGCTATCTGAACAATTTAGGCAAGGAATTCCTTTAAAATAGGGACATTCAGGTATTGCATTCACTGTTTCCATAAATATGCTAAGAAGAGAAAACCTGAAATATAAAGAATAAATTCAAATATAAAAAAAGTGTACATTTGCCTGGCATATTCCTACAGGAAATTCCATTTAAGCATAAGGAAGAAGTTTTTCATTGTAGGAGTGGTCCAATAAGGGATCAAGTTGAGAGAGATGTGGAATCTCTGACTTTGTAGGTATTCAAAACCTGATTGGACACAACCCTCATCAACTTGCTCTAGCTGATCCTCTTCAGGGGGTTGGACTAGGTGATTTGTAGAGGTGCTGTCCATCCTCAGCTGTTCTGTGATTCTGTGTTGGCTCAATCTAGATCACAATATGTTTGTATGGAAATGTCTTCTTTTCCAAGCTGTCGACAGTTTAAAAAGAAAAGAAAAAGAAAATGGCAAAGACATCCTCATGGAAATTAGCACTTTAAAAGAATTAAATAATAGGTTGACATTGAAAAGAATGAAAGAAACATTGTCAGACTGCTAGTTTATTTCTGTAAACTCCCCATAGCCTTTTAATATAAAGACTTGCTATATAATGTATTTTTATTCCTGTAAGTGCTCTTTGTTGTCAGTCTTTGTTTTACTCTCACTTGTTAAACTTGTAGAAGTTTAATACATTTGATCATTCATAGCTTCATAGGACACACCAATGCTTATTCATATACCCTAATGCACCATTTTACCTCTTTCAATTTCTTACTGTTTAACATTAATAAACACATTTTTACTCTATTTCCCCAGTTTTGTAGGTGGTTGAATGAGTCACATGAATATTTTGCTTTGTGTGATTTCATGAAATGTATACTCAGAGCTCTTTCTATATGTTCTATTACTGCAAATGTATGATGAAGGAAATTGCATGTTCAGAGGATCCACCAAAACTTGCCTGAAGTATGTAAGGGAGCTTTTCTTTTTGGTTGAGGGCAAGCATTATCCTGTAATATTGATCCGTCAGTTCTGGAGACATACCATTAGCACTTTCCTTTAAAGACCTTTTTAATGGATGCTCACTGATACTCTCACCTAATGTGAGCTCACGTTTTTTTCAGTCAGGTTGAAGGATGTTTTGGGGCATTGTGACTTGTAAGAATGCCGAAGGATGTAATGGGTTGGAGACAAATGGGCAAGTGTAGGAAGGACTGCTGATTTTTTTTAGACATCACTCCTAGCAAATGAAGAGCATGAATCCTCAGTCGTAGAGGGGGGTGTTGGACCACAACTGCAGCTGTTTTTGAGCTTTTACTACTTGAGGATTGAATGCAGTGATAAATAAAAACTCCTTTCCTCTCACCTGTGTGTAGTAAGTGTAAGGATATCATGTGATGCTCTTTCATTCTCTGAAGTAGCTTAATCCTATGATATTGCTGTGGCTGCAAGAAGCAGGTACTTTGAAACTGTAATCCTTGCTTTGGGTTCACTCCCCTGGTATCTCTTTGTTGGGTTATTCAGCCTTGATGCTTCAGTTTCTTTTTTGTAAAAGATTGAAATTAATAACTTTTCTACCTCATAGAGCGTTCTAGGTTTACTGGTTGGCACGTGGTGTTCTCAAGATGTGTAGCTGAATGAAAAAAATTTGTGACATTTGAGTGTTTGTGTTTGTGCAGAGAGGTCACAGTCATAAGCATGCTACCAAGTGTGTGTTTTGATTTTTTCTTACACGTGACTCTGTACAAGCCTAGTGTAATAGAATATAGGTTTTAAAATACTGTAACAAATAATTTAAAAATAATTTGTACTGCAAAAGGAAGGCTTCTTATTTTTTATTATATTCTATGGTGAACATCTAAGCATAAAGGCATGATTTTCCTGTTTTATTACTATTGCTCTTTTTCCTGTGACCCCTGATCAACTGTAATTATGCTTTAAATTAATGTTCCTGTCTATGCAGTGGGCCTGATTTGTCATGGCTTGCACAGAACTCTTGTTTCTATACACAGTGAGTAACAGAAAGCTGCTAATTTTGCTTGAGAGCATTTTTAGAAATGCCCTACAAAAACGTAGCTGTGTAAACAAGTGGCACGGCTATGGAGAATCAGGTCTAGTAAAAGCTGGACATAGCATTCATACTATTCTTTGCAGATAAACCTGAACTATAACTTCCGTTGTTATTTTTGCCTAGGAACTGTGAGGATGTGTTATCAGCTGAAGACTGTGAAATGTTATACCAGTTTGTTTATACCACACACCGTCCACTTGCAGTAGCAGCTGGGGAATTCCTTTACAAAAGGTATCTCTGCCTGCCTACTTCTTGCATATTCTCATTTGTGTCGGAATTAAGGTGGATTATTTTAAGGGGGACATTAAGCATTCATTTTACTGCTGAAAGTGCTGAATCAGAAGAGAAAAGCTGTCTGGGGGTAATTGCATGTTTCCGTGCACAGCCCTGGCACAATAGCATGAGAAAAGTGGCAAGACTAACGTGGAGAATATGAAACTACTGACTGATTCACAAAATGCCATGCTATGTTGAGAGCATGCCCTCTTTCTTTCCACTTTCTTTTCTTGTTGCTTTGCTTCTTAAAAGCTAATCTGTCACCTGGCATCTGTGGTTTTTCATAGCTTTGGTGATTAATCACAAAAATGGCCTCCTCTTCTCCCTTTGGAAGTTGCCTTATACTTTGAATAATGAGAGAGGCAGCAGATTAAAAAACCCTCCCAATTTTCTGTCAGGTTAATGAAGTACAGGGTTTATCTTCCCCAGGAGTAACTCTTATAAATGGGCAACAATGGTTGCATGAAATGAATGGAGTTGGTGAACTAAAAGAGAAGAGATAAATATTCTGTCTCTACAGCTGAGAGAATAATTTTGCCTTACAAAAAGGATTGAAACTAAAAATATTTCGGCAAGAATTTTGTGGGGAAAAATTCAGAAATAATAATTGTGTTTCCACACATGCAGGATCCCCTCCTAGTTGTCTTTTCCTATATAGCTGAATTGTTGACATTCTTGAATTTGTGGAGCCAAGTCCAACAGAAAGACAAATGCAGATAAATTTCTGTTTTGACAAGTCTGCTGTCACATCTGCTAGACTTAGTCTTTTGTGTTGGTCCTAATATTCTCTCATAAATCAGATGTTTTTCATCTCAGAACTCTGCTGCTTTTTATCATTAAAGTGGTTTGCCCTAAAAGCTTTCCTTTTTCTACCCAGCTGGCCAGCGCAATTTGGTCACCTTGACCCTGTAAACCTCATCCTTGTGCTTGTTTGCCCAGTTCTTCTCTCTGGCACTTCTACCAGTCTAGAAACGTTCATTCTAGTGTGATAGAGATGTTAGTGACACTCTCCCCAGTCATACTGTTAAAAGTTTTAGTGTAAATGTTTATGCTTTCCACCCCCGCTGCCCCTGCTTCTTAATTTGCACAAAATCTCCTCAGTGACTGCCTATTTTACCTTAGGTTACTTAGTTGGCATAAATTATACCAGCAGAAGCACTTCCTGAAAGTATAAGCTTTTATTGATGTTTAGTAATGTGGTCCAGCTCTTAAATCAAAGCCTTTTGGGCCATGCAGTAATCTGTAGGGATGGCCTTCCTGTAGTTATTTTGGGATTAGCACTTTTCTTGAGCAGTACAGTCACAGCCATTGTGGAGAAAGGGGGAAATGGAAATTGAAGTGTCATATGGTGCTTCATACTGCAGACAGAAAAGGAAGAACAGATTTTCCATTATATTTATGAAGGTAATTGCCTCTTATAAATACAAGATACGGTGCTTTCTTTAAGAAGCTGCGGTTCTAAGATGTACCGTGATGTGATTAATGGCTGTGAAGTAATATCTCTATTCTGTTGCTGAGGTTTAGATTTGGCCTAGAGCAAGCTCCTTTTCAAGCATGAGCAAATGCCTACCTCATTATATCATCACTTGTGTGGAATCTACATCTATTGTCCAGAAAGTTGGCAGGGTACCTGTGAAATTATCAGAAATAGTCTCTGCATCCACAGGGATAGCAGATCTCTGATAATGGAAAACAATCTACTCTCTTTTTTCTTTCATCTTGTAAAAAAGTCTAATGTTATTTGGGGTAAATAAGTAGACGCTTAGGAGGAATACAGTTCGTGGGATCTTGACAGAATTAGTGTTATGTTGGCAAATGAGTATAAGGAGAACGTGGCAGAACTGTACTGACTTCCTTTTCTGTTGGCAGGCTGCTTACTCATGAGGGAGATGAAGAAGTTCAGCCCAAAGGAGGAAGAAAGTTTGGGGCAAGTACTGACCAGTTGAAAAGATTAATACACTTTTTCCTGGAGAGTGAGGTGAGGAGAACAGACCCTGCAGTAAGCCTTTGAAACCCAGTGTTGCATGTTAAATTAAGTGTTGGCTTCCTTTGAAAGCAGTTTCTTGGGGTGAGCTCTGAAATGTTTGGTGTTTGGAATGTTTTTGCTCCCTAGGTTAAGTTTTTGATTAAGGCATTTCTGTTCTGTTGTATTAAAACTAATTCACAACTGTGCTAATGGAGAGGATCAGTGCTGAAGCAGTTTCTGAAAACAAACCTAAAAGACCAATGTGACTGAGTGAGGGTTTTTTGGTCTGTGTCCATGTCTTTCTGCAGGTGTATGTGGCTTGTTGTACCATGCTTTATGCTCCATTTAAAGTTTTATCAGCTTAAGTGCTGTGCTTCACTGTTTAGCTTCTGCAGGGGTGCAGGCCTGTATCTGGCCAAAGTGTCTCAGGCACAGCAGTTTTGAATCTTTCTGCAAAGAATTTCATAGATGACTCGTTTCTAGTCCTATGGCTGTATTTTTAGATGTTATGTTCAGCAATATAAGAGCAATACAGAAGCTAGTTTTAAGGAGATTATTTAAATTACAAGGGAAAGATATCCTAAAAAGAGAAAATATTTTTCTGCCTTTTCCTGCTTTTTTCCCCCCATTTTCCTTCTTTGTATCAGATTGAAGACATGTTTAAATATTGATTAGCCTCAAACAAAATATGTTAGAATACTCTGTGTGAATATATGTGAGACTGACAAAGCTTTGTCATTGGAAAAGGGGAGAGGAACATATGAAGCTGTATTTCTTTTATTGGTATGTTTGCTTCTATAAGCTTCTGTTTTTAATCCCTAGCTACACAAACACGTTGCATACCTTATAGACAGCTTGTGGGACTGGGCAGGCAAGTTCCTGAAGGACTGGGAGTGCATGACAACTCTTCTATTAAAAAATGCTGAAGAAGATGGAGAAGGTGGGTAAGCTGAGGACGTTGTTTCTGAATTAATCTCTCCATACTGTTTTTGAAGCTTGCCTTAGCTAGTTTAGGATCATTTCATATTGCCGTACCATTTAATCCTGGATTGTGGTCCCCAAGTGTCACAAAAGCAGGTGCAACTCAGTGCACTGCCAATGTAATATTTATGTCAACATATTTGTTTTATTCAGTATTCTGTATTTTTGTAATGTTAGTTTAGAAACAATTGCTCAGATAACGAATAGGCTGCTGCTTCATCTGAATACTTTTTTTTTTGTGATGCTGAGACTGATTTACTTACAGCACTGAGCGATGCCCAGGAAGGTGCTCTCATTGAAATTATCCTCGCAACGGTTAGAGAAGCAGCTGAAGGTCATCCTCCAGTGGGCAGAGGTGCAGCCAAAAAAGTCAGTGCATCTTAGTCTTATTTATTCCCATTCTCTTTGCCTTTTGATCTTTGCCAGATAGCATGTTCCTAGTTGGAGATGTATCTTAGGAAATAAAATAGCATATTTTTGTGAAATGACAGTGTCTTTTGACCTCTAGATCTTGTTAGAAGTGGATGGACATAAGCATTAGAGGAAAGCCACTTGAAGCTTGTTATTGACAACTGATGAGCATTTTATCCATGAGATATAGCTGTACAATGATTTGCATCTATTTTAAGGTTAACAAAACAAAAAAAAAGGCATCTGGTTTTCTCTGGAAAAGTATCTTAGCTTGATATGCTTGAGACAATGCCATGTGAGTTAACCTTGGGTTATATGTAAAATTCTACTCAAATCTCAGAGATTTTGTAATTGAAACAAAATCGTTTATTTGCAGATTCTGTCAGTAAAAGAGAAGAAAATACAATTGGAAGATTGTACCAAAATTACTGAACACTTTATTATGGTGCTTCCTCAGCTCTTGGCAAAGGTAACTTAACAGCTGCTCTGTGAATGCATGTTAAATATTTCATTAAAATTCCTGCAGCATACTCATATCCTGTTTTTTTTCTCTGCAGTATTCAACAGATGCACAAAAAGTGGCAAATCTTCTGCAGATTCCTCAGTATTATGATTTAGATGTTTACAGTATGGGACATCAAGAAAAGGTAAATAGCAATTGGGGTAATTGGTTCACGTGGAATGTGCTAAATTCATGCTAAATTCAACACCGAGAATTTAGTGGGATTTGGAACAAGTAGGAGATTGCTGAAATACAAAGAAATGGTCTCATACCTTAAGGGAAATGGTATTATTCAGGCTTTATTTTTTTATTTGGGGCTGTCAAAGAAAAGCTATAGTGCTTGTCAGTTCTGATATGCTGTGACTGGCCCTGGTGGGTGATGATTTGTGGTTTCGTGTGGTAGGCCCGGCCCTGGGTTTTTTCAGTGCTGGGTGGAGAGAGGGTGGGTTACACCGTGTGTCTTAACTTGATGTCTCCCAGGAGTTTACTACAGAATAGGTTTCATTCTACTTGAGGGCTGACTCCCAGCTGCTGGGGAATGACAGTAACTGAAAGATAAGAATGGAGATAGTATATCTGCTGATGGGAAAGGGATGGTCAGAAATGGATAGATGAAATCTTTGAAATAGCTTAATGTGTTCTTAAGCAGGAATGTTTACAGGGAGGTAATGTTAGGCAAACACTCCTAGGTTAACTTCAGCACAAAATGTTAACTGGAAGAGAGAGAGTCAGCAGAACAGCAGAAATTACCTCTTCCTCCTAGGAGTGAAGACCCCAGTTGCTGACATGATCTGAAACATTCTCCATCCTCCACTCCTGAGGGAGACAACTTTCATTGGAGACACACTTGTTCTTTGAAAAGGCATATTTTATTCTCTTCCTTTTTCTTCATGTAGTGTTAAACACGTATTGCTGAAGTTGCACATAAAGCAGTTGCTTCATTCTTTAGGAAGATCTAGAGACATAATAACGAAAAAGAACTATAAACGCAGAAAAAAAAGTTGTAGCCTCTAATCCTGCCCCTCTGCTCCTTAGACTGGCATTTGGTTATAAGACTGCATCTTGGTTATATGACCTACAGGGATATATGGGCTTAGTGAAATGATTTAAAGCATAAGTGGATTTCTGTACAATTTACCTACAATACCCCTTTTATTACCTGCAGCATTTGGATGCTTTGCTGAGAGAGGTAAAAGACATTGTGGCCAAACACTCTGACATGTCTGTCCTCGAGGCTTCCTCCAGGACTTATTATATCCTCTGCAGTGAAGAAATTGCCATTTATAGCCAGGTGGATTGTGCTCGAACTCAACTGATAGATGAGTTGACGGAACAGCTTAACCAGCTACTAGATTGCTTCTGGCAAAAGGTGAGTGTGACTCACTGTGGAGGTAACCAGACTGTTTCACTATGAAAAAAAAAAAAGGAAGACAAGAAAAATGAAGGGGGTTATGAAACTATTCTCTGCCTGCTGTTTCTGCTTGAAGGGTGAAGAACTTTGAAAGATGGGTTTGCGCCTCTGGAAAGATTTGTTGTTCGTATTTTAATGAAGCAGATGTATTTTTGCAGGAACAGAGTGAGGAAAATTATAAACAAGGTAGTCCGCACCCGCAACGGGGCATTTTATGTCTTTTGGCAGGCTTTTATTGGACACTGATGTTGTAAATTGTGTCAAGCCAAAAAATCCCCTAACCTCAGATTGGAACTATTTTGTTGATCTGTGTCAGTGTGGGATAATGTGTACTTAGGAGAAACAAAATAAGTGCCAGACCAGATATTCTGGACCTAAACTCTATAGTTGCTTTGTATTACTCTAGTACTATGCCAAAGAAACTATGGGCAAGATCAGCTAGTAAGTGCTGTGTATCTATAGGTGATGAGATTGTTCCCAAAAAGGTATGTTTCTGTACTTCTATATATTTGACTGTACACAAAATGCCCTTTGTGCTGTCACTTTGGCTGTAGGGGGGAGGAAAAAAAGTAATCAGCAGTCTGTAGTGCAGATTTCATAGCTTTGGGGGTCTTTGAAATAATGACTTTCCCCTTGAAGGAAGACTGCAAAGTCTCCCTCAAAGTTTTTCATTAGGTCTAAAAAGCAGAAACAGCTGGTGGTGATATGAATAGCTTGCTGGCTGAACTGAACAACAGAAGCCTGCAGCTGATCTGATCAACTGTGCCGTCAGGAACAGGTGTCATGCCATGGTATGAGAGTTAACACTGGCAGGTTTTTATTGGACACTGGGATATTGTAAAATGTGTCAAGCTGAAAAATCCCCTAACCTCAGATTGAATTAATTTTATTGGCCTTAAATAGAGATCTATGTCAATGTGGGAGAATGTGTATTTATGAGAAACAAGATAAGTGCTAGACCAGGGATTCTTCAACTCCCCCGTAGTGTGATCCATATCTAAATAAAGAGATTTTTCTCCTGGAACCCCTCCCTTCTAATTCCTGGTTGTATATATCGTCCCCCAGAATCACGTAGTATACTTGTGGAAACGACAGCTATTGCATCTATGGGAAAGTATTTCATATATTTTTAGCTATCTTTGAATGTGATCTGGCAGCTGGAAGCAAAGAAGGTCAGCACCATGTGAACAGTTAGCTTTCCAGAGATCCTTAACAACTGTGTGAAGGACCACGTTAGCCTAATTGCTAGTTTTTACTCTGTGTTAGCAATACTGTAGTCTAGGGAGGCTGCCATGGGGTTATTAATGGCAGGGATGTTTCCTTATAGAAAATTTCTGTGCAGTTACATTGTTTTCTTTTTACTGTAGAGGACAACATGAGTAGGGTGATCAAAGGTGAAGGTACTGGGGAGTGCTGGAAGAGAGTGATTCAAGCTTGTGGGTTGGTTGGGAAGAGAACATAGTAGTGGCCTTTCCTTTCTCTGGCTAATTACTTTCTCTTTCCCAACTTTCATGATTTAGGAAGGAGGATTTCGTATGGATGCAGGAGCAATTTCCCAGATGAACTCTGCTTTGAGAAGAGTAGCAGCTTTTCATAAGTGAGATGTTCATTTACACAATTTACATTCCCTTATACTTAAAATGTCAACCTTACACATGGAAATTGAGAATTGCTTTTTGGGTTTAATAGGGTTTTTCACACAGGAATGAAATGCTCCGTTTTTGCAAAGAGAAGTCTAATGCTGAGTTTTGAATACTCAAGGTTGCAGTGTTAGATCACAAAAACTTACTTTTCCACCCTTATAATTAATATTTAGTTGTTTAATGTTATTGTTCTACATCATCTGAAGTAAAAAATAGGATATATTTAACCTGTTTGGTCAGGTGAGACCTAATTTCTTGCTTAGTGTATCATTATAATTACCTTTTCACTTGCAGTGCTCATGATCTCACCAAGTGGAATCTGTATGACAAGACTTTAAGGTTCCTGGTGTTTGAAATGGAACATGGGAGTTTGCCTGTTCTGGTGAGTTGTTAATATTTAACAGTGAAAAACGTTTTTCTTGATGAAAGCACAAAAAATAGAAAATATTAAATAATCTTATATATCAATGTCCTATGAGACAGGAAGATATTGTTTCCATTTCTCAATCTGGGACACTGAGGCTGCCTTTGGTATAAAATTATCATAATCTGTAAATTCATGCCTCTATATTAATTTATTTTTGAGATTGTCCAGAACTGTGATAATCATCTGACATCTGGACTGATCCTTTGTCATGTTCAGTACTTCCAGTGATTGCACTGTTTCATTTTCAGTACATATGAGATTGTTGAGACTATGAAGACCCTTTTTAAGATTGCCTGTAACCAGAAATTGGAATACTTTGGACCTGTTGCTTACATATGTTGACTCTTGGTGTAATGGTTTGTAATTACCAATTGTCTTAACTGCAGCCTTTGGGTTATCTGATTTTCTCAAGCTTTGTCTGTGCTAAGGTGGAGTTCTATATTTTAGGTTTACAAGGTGAAATACTCTAGGAGTTCTCTCCCTGTTTTCAGGAGAGAACTGGAAGGGTTTTCTGGGGAAAGGTGATATTTAGTTGAGCAGAGAGGCTGCAGCCAGTAGGTAGGGTGGATTTCTTTAGATGGAGCATTGGAGCCCCAAGATTTGGCTTCTGCTGTGAATTGCCCTCTGGACTAGTCTGCCTTTCGTCAAAGACTGCAGAGAAATCATGAGAACCTAAGCTGAAGTTAGCCTTTATGAACACACTTTTGGTACATGGGTTACTTTCCCTTGAACTCATCAAGATGTCAAAGAAGTTCTGCAGAAGCAGCACCTTAGTAATGAAGTTTCTCAGGGGGCAGTGTTTGCTTGTGTGTAAACCTATTAAGTTTATTTTAAGGGTCTAAGTACAGTTGAGAAATGGTCGTGCAAGCAGCATGCAGAATGTCAAGCTTGAATGCTTTGTTTAGTCCTAAGCTTTTTGCTGTTGAGCCTTTCACGTAAATAAAGGACATGTGTTTTTATTTTCAGATTATCCTGCCAGCTCTCCAGTGCACATATTTTTCTCTCCTGTGGCAACTATCTGCAGTTTCAGAAAATTCTACCAAGGTTGGCCAGTCATGTAACTTTGAAACGCAGAGTTGTGCTTCTAGAAGTTTAAGTTACTTTTCCTGTTCTCAGATTGCCAGAAAAAAACAGGCTTTATAAGAAGATAATTAGTGTGTTTTCTTGAGGAAACCAAATTGTATTTATGCTTTTTTAGTCTGCAGGAGAATAAGTGAACAATGGTTTACCTCTATTTTTACTGCAAAACATGTGCATCGAATTCCAGGAGCTTGATGGACATAAGGAACTTGTTTTGCTGCCAAACAGTTTGTTATTTTCTTGTTTTAAGCAACAAAGAATATTCAGTGAAAACTCCAGGAAGTCCTGTTTCTTTATATCTTTTTTTTTTTTTTTTTTTTTTTTTTTTTTTTTTTTTTTCTTTTTTTTTTTTTTCTTCTTTTTATTTACATATTTCTGGCAGAAGGTTGAGGAAAGGGGTAATTTTTCTCATCAGCTGACAATTTACTTTTGTAATTGATTTTATAAAGTGCCAAGCTCTGGCAGGTATTTCAGAAGACAGTCTAGCTTAAGATACCAAAAAGGAAAACTCTTATTATGCATTGGTTGGCTTGTGAATGTGTACCTATGGGACTGCTTTTCATGGTGATTTCTGACTACACTGAGTGCTGCTCCTTCTGTCATTCTGTCCCTTCCCTGGTGCTCCTGTGCATACAGGACAGGACGCTGACATGGACATGTGTTTTGTGTGAGAAACGCTAGCTGGGAGATTACCCATTTGGACACTGATTCACTGTCTATTCCTGTCCCATTCCATTCCTGTGTGGATGTCCACATCTCTCACTGCTCTAATACGTTCTGCCTTTCACTCCAGACACAGTTAGCTTAACTGGTAATGGGGCAGCACATTTTTTAATTTGGCCTTTCATATGGGAGCAGATTTTGATTGGGAGCACAATGTGACGGCCCACTCTGCAGGGCCAAATCTGGATGTTGGCAGAGAGAGAAGTTCCAGGAGCCAGAAACCCAACCATTTCCTGAACAGCAGCTCTAGGATTGTTACTTCCCCCTCGCTCCTCCCCCAGTAGTGTTAAAGCAATGTATTGCCCCTCCTCTGGTTCTCCTCAGCATGTCCTGGAATGGATCCCCTTTCTTATAAATATACAGTTGCACAGCATGAAAGCCAGCCCTCTTGTAAGGGCATTCCTCTTACATTGAGAGCTCAAAGCTCAGTGTAGTGCAGCTGGGACCTGGTGGAGGATCAGAAGGTCCTTTGTGTGGCTCTAGGAAACAATCTCTGATGCTGGATTCAGCTTAGCAAACAGAGGTGTCTTAAGTTCCTGAGTGCCACAGTTAAACTCCATTCTCTCTGTAGTCAATAGAGGGGGGGGAGAAAAGCAACTCCGGAAGGCAGTGTACATTGAAGATTAGGTGGGATAGACCTGAGTTTTTTATGACTCTACTTCCATTGTTACCACTGCTTTATAAGGATAAGATGAATTAAATAAGGCAATACATGCTGCCCACCCTACAGACTGAAAAACAAAGAGTATGTGACTTGCTGTATACCACTGGCTTCAGCAAGTGTGACAGATGCAGTTGTTCATAGCTAGTAAGATATTGTGCCATGAGATGTCAGCTTCTTTCATAATGTCATCAGCTGTGCTATCTTAAAGGAATAATACAAGTGGAAGAAAGATGCAACTGTTGTTTTGTTCTATAATTCTCTGTTGAATCGCGTGCTGATCCTTTCACCTTTCCTCAATATGTTTTTAGGAGACTCTTTTTCCACTAAGAAGGGAGCTGAGACGTTTCAGTCAGATTTGCATGTGCTTCCTCCAACATAAGGAAAAAGATGTAAGAGAAAAGGTTTGTGTTTCTCTATCACTTAACTGGCATTCATCCTCAGATCTCCTTTTAAGTGCCTGCCTTTCTTTTCATACTCGTATTTCCTTCTACCAATTTCACTATGTTTTTGTCTCAGAAGAAAAGTAATTCTTTTAAAAAACAGTCCTTAACTATTTATTTTAACGGAAAACTAAAGTTATGTTAGTTAAATACTACAAGTTTGTGCTTTAGTCAAGCATAGATAGATTTGTGTCTCCATGGGCCCATCTGCAGAATCAAGGCCTGAATCTGAGTGATAGTCCTTGTGTTTTCTGATTAGACTGATCAGTGTACTGGTTGCTATCATTGCTTTATTAATGTCTTGCTATGAATAGTACCTAAAAAATCTGTAGAAATTGTCCAGTGATTCATGGGTTAAAAGAGAGATATTCCAACATAATGGAGTTCCTCTTCTTTCCCATGGAAGTTTGAAAACCTTTAGGTCTTGTTCATGTATGATGCTTGCATATATACACTGCATCCTAAGGTACAAATTTTGAAAGGGCTTAGCTGCAGCATTTCACCACAGCTGAGGCAAAAAGAAGTATTTAGTTTGCAAGGAAGAAGTGGGATGGAAGCTAGGTTGTGTTTGATGGAGAAGCAAAGTGGAGTTGGCATTGCAAGTAACACAGTATCCTTCTTTGGTTTTGTTTGCTTGATACAGGCCTTCATGATACTCTGTGACTGGTTGCTGATTTTGAGTCATCAGGATTCAAATAATAATGAAGAAGCAATTGGACTTCTAGGTTATCTTCCTAACGCATCACTTCAGGAAAAACTGTTTTTGTTTATCCGGGAACATGTTTTTTTGGACGAAGAAGAGGAAAGAAAAGGTTAGGCATCTTCATCACCAGAGAAACAATCTACCACTTTTCCTATCACTTGTCATCTGCAGTGAATGTATCAGGACAAGGGGCTGGCCTCTTTTGTTGTTGTCGTTGTTTTGTGGATTGCTTTGGTTTTTTTTCTGGTTGGGCCCCTTTACAGACAAAATGGCTGACCTGTTATTCATTGATCTGTACCATTGATCTGTGGATTAACCATGGGATATAGCTGCCTATTTACTTGTAGGATGAAAAGGGTTGAAGCAATGCAGGAATGGGTGAGAATGTAAAAGTATTTGGTAGACTGAGTTTTGTGGTACAGGTGATGGTATTAGAGGAAAGCCTTGCAGTGTTGCAGTGTGGCTCTCAGTGTGTGGACCCTTTGAAGCCATCAGAGTAAAGGATTAGTGGATTTTGATTTTGGGGCTGTGGGGCAGACTTTACAGAATCATAGACTAGTTTGAGTTGGAAGGGACCTTAAAGACCACCTAGTTCCAACCCCCCCGGCATAGGCAGGACACCTTCCACTAGACCAGGTTGCTCAGAGCCCCATCCAACCTGGCCTTGAACAGGGATAGGGCATTCACGAATTCTCTGGTTAACCTGTTCCAGTGCCTCACCACCCTGACAATCAAGAATTCCTTCCTATACCTAAGGAATAAATCTGCCCTCTTTCAGTTTAAAGCCATTTCCCCTTGTCCTATCACTACATGCCTGTGTACAAAGTCCCTCTCCAGCTCTTGTCTTTGGGTACTGGGAAGGTGCTGTAAGGTCTCTTCTCCAGGCTGAAACCCCCAACTCTCTCAGCCTATCTCCATAGCCAGGGTGCTCCAGCCCTGTAATCATCTTCATGACCCTCCCCTGGTCTTGCTCCAGCAGCCCCACATCCTTCTTATGGTGGGAGCCCCAGAACTGGATGCAGCCCTGCAGGTGGGGTCTCACCAGAGCAGAGTAGATAAACAGAATCACCTCCCTTGACCTGCTGGCCACGCTGCTTTTGATGCAGCCCAGCACATGGTTGGCTTTCTAAGCTCCAAGCACATGTTGCAGTGTCATGTTGAGCTTCTTATCAACCAACACCCCCAAGTCCTTTTCTCAGGACTGCTCTCAGACCAGTGGGAAACAGTATTTGTTGCTCTGTTGCCTTTTTTCAAACACATTTGGAAGCTGTGTAGAGGTCGTAATTATGAAGGCTGGTTTCTTTTGGGAGTGTCTTGAAAATAGATTGTTAATTCATTGTGGTTCTGAGGCCAAGTTCAAGTGTCATGCTCTAAAAAACAAATTCTAGATTTCTCTGTCAAACTCTTTCCTTCAGCTGTTCAGATGGAGTTCTGTGTTCAGGTTTGGGCACCACAGTTCTTCAGATCATAGTGTATATGCAAGAACTGCTGATGGGCCAGAATTGCAACAGGGAGATAGTAGAAGAGAATCTGTATTAGTAAAGGGAGACATGCAGTAAAAAAGGTGGCACAAGTGTAGGTTATAGTATCCTAGTTGCATATGTTACATTTCTGAAACTGATAAAATTGTTCCTGTTTTCAGTTAGATGGCCTGAGATCTTTTTCAAACCCATTTTCTATGACGCTTTCAATTTCTCAGTTCTACTCACAACAGATCCCTCTCATCCCATTGCACATTCCTCTCTGAACAAGGGATTTTGTGATGCTTATGGGTGTGCATGTCTGTGTGCACAGCTGGCAGCTGTTTCATTCTAGTTTTAACTCTAATTTGCAGATACTTCATAAGTCATTTGCCTTGTGTTTGTTTCCAGGCCCATAGTCATTCTAGAAGCAGAAATAGTCCACATCAAAATTATAGGCCAGAGACTGAGGTCTTTTGGCAGCTGATAGGTTTCACATGGAGCAAGGAAAAGCGTATCAGCTCTCCTACTGCAAGAAGCTCTCCCCAAGCACCTTCGTAGCATTGTTGGAATACTCATAAGAGTATTTGTTTTCCACAAGTTATCCAGATAGTAGTTAACTCATGTTCCAGACACTTAATATGTTCTTAATGCTATTAAATGACTTTTTTTCTTTTAGTCCTGTTGATAACCACTTGGAGAGTCTCGTTCTGAACTCTTGTTGACTATGTGTGACTACTTTTGTAGGGTTTCTGATGAGTTATATCTGCTACTTTTCTAGCATCTGTCTTATTATAGGAAAAAGAAGTGTGGTTGCAATTTTTCTGGTCACTTCCATTTGTTGTGTTTGTGCCTGCTATTCTACATTCTGGTTCTATTCTGTAGCTGTGAGTAGTGTTGTACAAGGAGATTCTGACTAGTAGAAATGCAAAGGCCCTATGAAGATCAGAGTAGAAGATTGTGGAAATAACTTTTGTTTCACTGTCATCAGCTGCAGGCTTTGAAATGGGTATAAACCTTTGTTTTCTGATATGCACAGGAATGAACTCTGGCATCTGTTGCTTAGCATGTTGACTGAACAGCTGAGTCTGTGCTATTTAGATGAAAGTTGGTCATTTAAATTGAGATATCTTGAAAAAAGTAATTGAACAAAGCTTCAATGCTTTTGTTTCCCTAGACCTGACAGAAGAGGAAAAGGATGAAAGTTGCAAACTGGATGACTTGCACAAAAAGCGGAGTCTTCTTGCAGCATATTGCAAGTTAATAGTGTATAATGTGGTAGAGATGACTGCAGCTGCTGAGATCTATAAGTACTATGTGAAGGTAATGTTTTAGATAAGGTTGCTTTCCCTATCAGTGCACTTTAATTTTTGAAAGTGACTCCAGTGTGTGTGAAAGATGTGTTGTTAATAGTGTTATGGCTCAGAATCCTTGTATAATCACAAAAGGGCTATAAAATCAAGCAGGAGTGGGGCAAATCTCTTCCCTTGGCTCCACAGAGATACCTCACTGCAGACAAAGCTACTGAAAATTGAGCAAAGAAATATGTTTGCTCCTCACATTCTCCAGAGAGGCCACTGCAAAGAAGCATTGTATGGCTGGGGAGTGTTTTAAATGCAGAGCTTCTCACACTGAAGTGGTCAAGTTACTTCATGCTGCTCACACAGAGGTGGCCTACATTTCACCTGAGTCCCAGGGTTTAGACAATTAGTAGAGCTTCAGCCACTCTAAATTGGGTTTCAAGAGGGAAGTTTCGCTGAGTCAACTAACGGAGCTTTGGAAATACCTGAATATGAATCTTTTTCTTTACTTCCTTGGCAAACACTGGTTAAATACAGAAAACTCTCTTTTTCTCTCCCAAAGAGGCTTTGTTCTTTTGTTATAAATAATACTTAATAATTTCAGTAAAACTTTAATCCTCACATTACTCTTAAAGGAGTGTATCATTGGTTTACGTATGAAATAATATAAGAAGTCCAGTTTTCATCTTCTAACTTGTATGTTCGGATATTGGGAGTGCTTTATGAACTTCATGTGTCACATGAACAGCCACATGTTTTGTGTGCTTCCAGTGCTAAAGAAGGGGAATGATAATTCTCATTTGTTTTGTTGCTATTGCTAGACCTACAATGATTTTGGAGACATAATTAAAGAAATGTTAAGCAAGATGAGGCACAATAACAAAATGCAGAGTGCCAAGACACTGATTCTTTGTCTGCAGCAGGTAAGGTTAAGATTAAAGTAAGTTACTAGGGCTCTTATGGCAGTTGTATTCACAGTGAAGATTTTTACCTACCATGCCATAATTATTCCTAATCATTAGAAAACCTAGTGAAAGAAATTATTTCCTTTCCTGCACTTTCTATGTGTATGTTGTTTTTGCATGTCATAAATAAAACTCCTTTAAATTCATTACATCAATTTTAAAAGGTAATTTTGTGCTTGATTTTTTTGGTCATGATTTTAATCTTCAAGTATGTTAGAACTGAAGTGTTTCTTGGGATATGGTAGGTATTCTTTTAACCTTAACAAATGCTAAGGATACTGTGCTGTGTTTTATGGATTATCCTAATTTCTGTTGAATTTGAGGAACCACAGATGTGCCTGTGGCTGGTCAGCTCCAACCCCCTGTATTTTCAGCACTTTTTTTCTGGAGAAAAGTGGGTTGCAGCTCTTCCGGGGGGTCTGAGTTGCTGTGGCTTGCAGCTGCTGACTGATAGCCAGTTAGCTATTTTAACAGCTGCTTTTGCCTGCTCTGCCCATGGCAAGAGCTGCTCGTAGCCTGGAGTTGTGCTGTAATCCAGAGAGCAGGCTCCTACCAGAGGGTACTGATACATGAGCTTTGGTTATTTCACACGCATTGCCAGGGCTTAGATCTGTGAACTAGCCCTTGAAATCTGAGCTTAGATGAGGCTAAGCAGCATTTGGCTACATATATTCTGCTGACATAGTCAGGACTTTGTGTTTAGGTATCACATAGACAACAGGCCCTTTTTGGCCTTTGCTTGACCTTGAAAGTTAACAGGTTGAAGAGAACAAGCTGCTTCCATATTCTGTTAGGAAAAAACCCCAAAGCATATTTAATTGGGCTCATGTTGTGCTTTTGACCCACTCTCAGAAATTGGACTATGCTGCTGTCAGACTTGCTGCTTTGTAGCCTTCTGAATCATAGAATCATAGAATCATCATAGAATAGATTGGGTTGGAAAAGACCTCCAAGATCATCAAGTCCAACCCCTGATCCAACTTCAATTACTATATTCTATATTCTATTACTATATACTATATTCAATTACTATATACTATATTCTGCTACTCTGAAAGCCTCTCAGGCAAATTAGGCTTCTGGGTCTTGGTTCAGAAGTCCCAAGAGGAGATGGGGTCAGTGGAACCATCATCTTCAGGAATTGCTTCTTTGTTTATGCACATCATTTTTTATTTTCATTTTTTTTTTTTTTTTTGATTTGTGCCTGTTGAGCTCACCTGTGTCTTTTGTGTCAAGTTGCTTGTTGTTGTTCATTCATGTGCTTCAAAAACAATTGACTCACCTGCTCTTTTGTAAGACTTCTGTCTTTGTAAGGCAACTGTTGCTTGCTGTGCACATCTCTCTGTCTTCCTGGTGCTGTTTGTCTGTAGGATTACCTATGTTTGCTTATCTGAGACTTCTCTTGCAGCTGTTTCAGACACATGCAGAAAGCCAAGACAGCAGTAGTGGTGTGGACTTCTCCTCTGCTTCCTTTACAAACATCAAAGAACTTGCTCGTCGCTTTTCACTAACATTTGGTTGGGACCAAGTGAAATCTAGAGAATCTATAGCCATGATACACAAGTATGTGCCATGTAACATCACATTGTCTGTGGTCATTGCTTTTGTTAGTTGTCTATTTTAACTGTTTATTACTCTGGTTTTTTTTTCTTTTTTTTTTCTTTTCTTCCAATAGGGAAGGGATTGAATTTGCTTTTCAAGGAGCTACTGGAGTAGATGGAAAATGCTTGCCTCCTAACTTGGGCTTTCTGTTAATCATCAGTGAATTTTCCAACAAGCTGTTAAAGCCAGACAAAAGACTAGTGTAAGTTCTTTACACCATCATACACTGTCTGTGATTTGTGTATCCCTGTACACAGGACACTTGAGCTTCAGTATGGCAGAATTTGCTCAAGGGCTTTTCAGAGACCTCTGAAATCATTCCGTCCCTGAGGCTGTTTGAGAGACACTTGTTGAATTTTGTAGTAGGAGTTATTTCAGAAACAAACAGTGCATGGATCATTATTTTGTAATGATCTAATTCCACAGCTTCAGGCCTCTATTACGTGAATTCCGTGGTGTATATTTGGAATATATCTGTGACATCTTCATAATGTGGATATTTAAATTCAAGAATTTATTATTTACATACAAATATGCCCTTATCAGTAGGCCCATGTTTTGCAGTAGTTTAAATATTTACATTTAATAAGAATGATAACCTTATTTTGGCATTGTGGGGTATTATATGTCTGAATGGAGAAATGTATGAGTATGTCTCTTATTCTCTTCACCTGCCTCAGCTCCAGTCATTTTTGAGAAGGAAGTAACATTCTTCCTTCTATTTGACCTTTAGCATTACTTCCTTAGTCAGTGCTGCTTATTTTGGATCTGGGTTTCTGCATTTCAGTATTTTATTTATAGATACTGTAAAACGAGGTATTTCCATTTTCCTGAGAGCGTATTTGGAGACATGGGAATGTAAGATAAAACATTAAGACACATCTGCCTTTTTGAATTTCTGAGCAAATCACTCCAGTACATGACAAGAAAAGTTTCACTTTTGAAAGAAAGTCAGCAGAATTGGAAAAAACCCAATTACCACATCTTGCTGAGCTCTATGTAACTTACTTGCTCCTGCATTGCTTTGTCTTAAGTTGAAGTATAACTTTCATGGGGATCACCAACCAGGTTTTATGTAACATGTGTCAAGAGTGGTAAAATGTCTGCCTTCCTGTTACTTCACATAACATGATTTATTAACAATTGCCAGCTACACAGTTCATTTGAAAAAACAATTTGAACCCAGAATGCAAAATGCAGAAGAAAAATAGTTAACATACACTGATTACAAACCCTAAAGGGATAAACATAAAGGGGATAATCTATGGGTATTCTCGCATTTTTCTCAGATGAGAATCTCTGAGATCTATGACTAAAACTACTTTTTATAGAATCCATAGGACCTCAAGGGTAATGTTGTTCCAACCCTCCTGTCACTAGATTAGGTTGCTCAAAACCCTATTCAGCCTGGCCTTGAACACTTCCAGGAATGGGACTTCCACAACCTCTCTGAGCAATCTGTTCCAGTGTCTTGTCATCCTCACAGTCAAGAATTTCTTCCTAATGTCTAATTTAGACCCCTCTCTTTCAGTTTAAAACCATTAAAAGCCATGCCCTATCTCTATGTGCCTCTGTAAAAAGCCCTCTCCAGCTCCCTTAGAGGCTCCCTTTAAGTACTGGAAGGTGCTGTAAGTTGTGCCCAAAGCCTTCTCTTCTCTAGGCCGAACAACCCAAACTCTCTCAGCCTGTCTTCATAGGGAAAGTGCTCCAGGCCCCAGATTGTACAGTTTCGGTATAACTCTGTCCATGTTGTCTGGATTTTAAAGAACTATTATCATCTGTGGTGACACTCATGCAATAATTAGCTTTCTGTTAATCCATACTTGAAAAGCTGTCATTTCATTTACCTCTAAGGAGTAGTTTCTAATTCAACAAGAGGAAAATATTTAATTGTTGATGTGGGCAGATTTAAAGCTAAATCCTGATAACTCTTTTCCTAGGACTATATTTAACCTCTTGATCAGAGGATATGCTCTAGAAGTATATTCCTGAATGTGTTACATAGCTGGGTTTATTCATTGAAAAGTTTTGTGGGAAATACAGAATCTAGCAGAGAATGCTCTTGACTTCAGTTCCTACTGCTTTGGACCTTCCCACTGCTGCTGGGAACAAATGGGAAACAATAAAATTCACAAGAGGGGAAATTGCAGTTTATCCACAAGTAACTCATACTATGTTTCTAGAATAACAGTTTCTATTCTGGGAAGCCTAAAGTGCCTTGCAGAGGCTGGAGATTATATTTCCTCTTAGAAATATTTATGTTTAGCTCTATCATAAATTATTGAATGGAATGTTTTAGGTCAACATGAACTTTTAGAAATAAACATCTGGTTATTTTCATTTTTCTTACTAATCATAGGATTGATGTCCAGGTCTGTATGTTAACATATGTGAACGTACCTGTAACAGATGAGATACAGAATATGGGCATTTGTTAGAAAGGGCTATATTTCAACACCATCAAAGTATATGGACTTTAACCCTCTCCCCTGTAATTGCTCAGGCTGTAGCAGTAAAATACCTGACTTGTCAATTGCTCTGTACCGCAAAATGCACACAAGAAATGAATTGCTGAGTAGCAAGCAGCATGAAGGGCCTGATTCCTGAATCAGTAGGAGTCTTTCCATTGACATTGATAGCAGTTAGATTAGAGTCTGAAACTGTAGTTACAATACGTGCTTGTTTGAAACCAACAAATTCCATTACCAGGGTTTCTTGATCCCTGGGGCCCCCCAAGGCCAGGACTCTAATTGTTTTGGAGACGGTGCTTACCCTGACCTCCTCTCAGCACTGGTTTTCTTGTTTTGCAACGTGAATGAAATGTCTGATACTTTCCAGGCCACTCTCCTAATCACAAAAAGAATAATATACTGTATGGGTTGGTGTTAAAACTGTCACTTCTGGTATTTGCTAAGGTGGGGTCTGTTTTAACAACACTAGGCTTGATTTCAAAGTGATGAACTGTAGCTGAAATGCGGTGAATATCCAGTTTCTAATCCTGAATCAGGCTTTGGTTTTCTTTTCTTATTGTTATGAAGTAGGAATGGGTCAGAAAGACTTTGTCAGAAATGTCCTGTTTTTCAAAAAGAATGTTTGAAGAAGGCCTCTTCGCTCCTGTAAAGGTGATAGCTTCACATGGGATTCAGGAAGGCCTGAAATCAAATCTCTGGATTGAATCAGACAGAACAGGGATTTGAAACAATGTTTCCCACATCCCATGTTGTCATAACTGCGGAGCTGTTAGCTGCTTATTGCAGACACTTGGAATTTTACTGAGAAGCTGAAAGAATTGGATTGTTTTTGAGATGATACTATGGAAAAGCGGTTTAACTGATTGTGTTGTGTTTTTTTTTATTTTTTAAATTTGACAGAATAGGCACTCATGGTGTAAATACCCCATATCCTGACCTCTATTGTTTCCTGTACTATTGAATCACAAGGAGCATCTCTCACCTGGGAACTCCTTTGTGTTGCAGTCCATGAGGCAGAAAAGGCCACCAGTAGGAGTGCATCCTCACAGAATTCTGTTCCGTTCAAATCGCTACTGGCAGCAACTGTTGGCAGTGACTTTCCCTGCACAGGAAATTCTTTCTAAAAGCTGATGTAATTTTGTAATTTCAGTGGATCTAATGTTGTTTCTAATGCAAAAACTCAAGCACTCGTTCAGCTTTGAAGGCATTTGTATTTTAAATAGAGATTTCAGAGAAGAGGGAAGCCCTTTGTTCAACAGTTCTGTCTGCACCTTTGGAGAGTAAAGGGAAAAGCCTTTCTAGCAATACCTGCCCCAGACATTGAAGGGAAAGATACTGAGTTTTCTTATGCTTGCTTTTGTTTTTCCCCAGGTACACTTATTTACAGAGGTACATAGCAGAACCACTGCCCTGCAGAGGAGACGAATGGCAGCCCTTGGTCTGCTACAGAAACTCTTTATTGGCAAATGAAGATGAGGAGAGCTCTGCCCTTGGCAGTTTGGGAGAGTGGCCCCCCGTGGGCACATCTAAGACATCTTCTTTTAAAAGGAAATTGTCTAATGGTACGAAAACTTCCCTGTTCTTGATCGGCTGTATTTGCTTTGTCTGTCTGTCAAAATTGCTGCACTTGCTATTTTGCTTTGCTTTACCAAATTTGTATTTGCTAAAATGCAGTTCATGCTTTGCGTTAGCAGTACACAGTACCACAGTGTGGTGGATGTTGTGGACTTTCCAGTTTAAACTGTGGTTTTTGCCTTCAGCTTTGTTGTTGTTAAAGGTCCCTTCATCACTCAATAGCAGTAAGGTTGGGCTGGAAACTCTGAGTGAGCAGAATTCAAGATTATCTGAGTTCTGCTCTGTACTGAGATCTGGCATTTGTCTGTGCCACTGAGACTTGGTTGATGGCCTTTAATTTTTAACTTAAGGGCATTGTTGCTTTAGGCCTTGTAGGTAATTGAGACAGGAGAGGCATTTCCAGAAGTTGATTCAGATCTTCAGCCCAGATGAATTTCAGCCAAATCATCTTCCAGGGTTTTTCTCTCTGTTGAATTTCTAGGGAGCCTGTAAGATTATATTCCTGCTTTTAAGAGTTATAGTTAGGTGGGCTGCATCCAGGCTTTAGCAGCATTCGTGGACTTCCAATCTGTAATTAAATATTCACTGCATGGATATGGTGGGACTTAGTTAAAATGTAATAAAGCCAGTATAAAAACAATTGCTAATAACAATGCTAAGTGCTATGGATATGTGCAGTCATATGTGGAGGAAAGGAAATTTTTCCAATGTCCCTTAGTTTCTTTCTCATCCTTTCTTGTAAATTTTCTTCTCAGTGGCTTGCCTTCAGAGAGCTTGTTCTTTTGTGTCCCCAAAGGTCCTCTTTTCTTGAGGACCTTCTTTTCTTATAGACTCAGCAGTACTGATAGCAGCTATGGACCAGGGCCAAGTTCATAAATCTAGATTGCAAAAATGACCAGCGGGCAAATTAAATGGATTTTCTTTTTTTTAGCTGTCTCCTTCAATAAATGAATGCTTTGCTCCAGATCTCCTTTTGAGCTTGGCCCCATTGTTTCACTGCTGTGGGGAACATGTTGGAAATGTCCATCTCAAGACCTCTGAGGGTGATGCTGAAGAGCAATTCTGTTCACTGTCTGTTCCAGGGTCTTTGCCTGAAACCAGCCAGACTGAAGCAGCAAGCAAAGCCCCAGAACAGCAGTGCTCTTCCCAGCTTCCCTCTGCAGCAGGGAAAAACAGGAAGAGGCTGAAATCTCGAGAGATGTGCTTGCAGGAACGTTTGCCATTCCTTTGTCCAGGAGGGCTGCGCAGAAGATACTGGTGAGAGTTTTATGTCTTACAACCTCTTTCACTTGTCCCGGTATTGACAGTTGGGGTCTCTCTATCCACCTCTGCTTCTGGTTTTGATAATACTTATGGGAAAAGGATGTGTGCCCCCTCCTGTCTTTCTTATGGGCTCTGTCCCAAGGATATGTTTCCTTAGTCCAATATCTACATTTTCTGCTTTAGCCTGCCACTGTCACACGGCTTCCATGCCCTCTCAGACTAATATCGAGTGTACAGAGCAAAAGATAAGGAAGGAGGAAAGTTCCCTGTGCCACTTCTCTGGTCCTGATTAGAGGACTCTGGTGTTGGTTACTCCCTGGCTGTTTGCTGCAGCCAGTTGATAAGTGTTTTCTGCATCTCTGGAAATGAAAGAGGATTCTTGTCTCTGCAGATCTGCTATTAACTGTTGCGTAACTGGTGGCTTCCTTTTAGAGGAGTGTCTGTCTGAGTGCAGCAGGCACACATGCCTATAAGGGAAACCCCATGGAACTTGGATATGAGAAGTGCTGCAGAAGTAGGGAGTCTGGAGTCTACTTCTGAGCTCTGTAAAGCAATTAAAGGGCTCAGTTGCAATAGTTTCCTTTAATACACGTAATTTATTGAGGTGTTAGGTGCCATTTCCCATATTGGTAGGTTAAAAGGTGAGACATAAATCTCAGAAGGATGCATACTTTTCCAGGTTTCCAGGGACAGTTGTTAAATGGACCCAGTGAATACAAGTAAAATAGAACAAAAATTTATTAAACGTGAAGGTAGCCCCTGTTTAAATCAAGGTTTTGTTTCCGAACTGCTTTATTGGAAATTCCTCAGAGCATAACCTGTTTCATACCTGGGAAATTCTGGGCCAGTAACTTTAGGCTACCTTACATGGATATCAGCAGCAGAAGTATCTGCCCTAAACACACTGTGCAATGTGCAGCCTCTGTTATGAGGTTTCTTAAGACTTAGCTTTTTTTTTTGGTTTATCTTTTTTATTTCCAGCAAAGATGAGATTAAGACAGAAGATGTCTCAGAGGAGGGTCAAGCAGGAGGCACAACTGAAGATGTTGATGTTGATGTTGTTGGTGCAGATCAGGTAATTCTGGCTCAGGTTTTCCACTTGTAGTAGGGGTGGTGAATGTGAGGTCAGAGACTCCTGAGTAACCATCTAGCAGCAAAGGGGGGCTGCTCTTTTGTGGTCTGTTTCAGGGTGAGAAAAGGGGGATTCTACTCTTCCCTTTCCAGCTGTAGCTGTAGTTTCCTCCTTCAGCTTGATCTGCATTTTAGGGCAATTCCTATTGTAGCATCTAGACATCCTTAGGTACACTGAACGCCAGCTAGGATGCACTAAGAGAATCCCATTTCCTTTTTTTGCCATACTGTGAAGCTTTCTGTTTAAGAGACATTTGCTGCAGTTGCTTTGTGTTACGACACTTTGCAGAATGGAACTGCTGTGTGGCCTGCAGGGAATGTTTGTTTCAGAAATTGTGTTTGCATTGTGCTCTTTGGATTGAAAGACTCAGAATGTGTCTCACTGGTCAGCCCAGAGCTCTTGCTGGAGTGTCCCATGTTTCCTGCCCTTTTCCAGTCAAGGCTGTTGGGCAGATTAAATTGTCCCCAAAGCAGCTGGGGATTTGAAGGGAAGCATGAGAACACTGTGGGCTTGGAGTGGCAGCCAGTGTAGCCGGGGGGTTGTCTTGTAGGCACTGATTGCCTTTGGGATCAAAGTTTGGCAGAGCTGCAGCTGTCTGCCTGGATCTCAGCTCAGCCCTGGAATGGATACTTGCAGCAGAGAAAGACTTTTAAGCCTTTGAGGCAGTGGAGTGCAAGGACTCAAATTGGACATTGTACAGCAGGCAGAGTGACTGTATGGAAAGGGGTGCAGTGGGGAAGACAGGCCATGAGTTTTCCTGTGCTGCAGCTACTCACAGCCCTTCTGTCCTCTAAAGGTTTACTGTGTCAGACACTGCAGCAGCCTGAGTGGTTCCTTCAGGTTTTTCTCCTGTATTTTTCCCCTGCTCTCTGCACTTAAGAATGCAGCTAACTCAGTGTTTGGCAAATATTTTTTTGCAGTGAGTAAGGCAACCCCTTGATTTCCAGTGGCTCTGGTTATCTGGGATCTAAAGCCCCATTCAGACTTTGCATGATTTTTGACTTTTTAATTTTTTTCCTGTAATATTCATCAAAGAGTTCCTTTTCATACAAGTGGTGGGCTTTTTTGTTTTGTTTTTAAAGAGGACTAGAAGGAAAAAAGGGACTTATACCTTTTCTTCAAGTCAAATGTAGATTGATTGGACCACATACTTGGAGCAGCTCCTACTGAAGATAGATAATACAAGAATTTAAATCCATGGAGCAAGATTAAAGCCATATATAAAATGCACTACTTATTCAGTGTGTGGCCTTTCCCTGTAGTACCTTTTCTGGGCTCCTTGGGGTATAGAAATGCTCGTTTCCTTTTGTGGAGGCTAAATATAGTTCTTTCCAAGAGCTGGCTTTATGGACAAGCTGGTGGATGGTTAGATGCTGCAGTGTTATTCAGATTCCTTATGTGCTCTTACATAATGTCTTCTTCATAGTACAAGGCTGATTTAATTTCTCTTTTCTTATGGTATAGGACAGTTAAGACACTGAGAGGAGAAACAGAAGTGAAGAACACACTATGTTTTTTTTCTGCAAATTGTTTAACTTGAAAACGAGGTTGTGAGGGATCCACTGAGACAGCAGGAGACACGCATCAAGGTGAATCTCTGCCTGTGGGCATCCACCCAGAGCCAGTTCGTAGCACTGCGGTTGATTTCTCGCTGTTGCTGGTTGTGGGCATTGCCTGATGTGGCTGCGGCACTTCCAAGGCTGTGGGTGTTATGAGCACCGTTACTCAACTGCATCCTGGTCCTTGATGCTGCCTTGGAAGAATTACCAACTGAGGGACTGGAATCAGGGTATAGACAAATACTGAGTCGAAGATTGTGAACTAGGTGAAACAAGCTTGTTTGAATCAGGGCAGAGTTCCGCTGGATGTGTTCTTTACCATTGGAGGTAACCAAGGTGGATACCTACTTGTTTCCTCTTACCTGACACTGGGGAGAAAGGAACCTGGCCCAGCTGTGAACACTGTGACCTGCTGGGTGAGGGCAAGTGCCATTTCCTCCTGCCTGTAAAATGGAAAACCTGGATCAAATCATCTGAAAGTATTTCTAAATTTCCTTGCTTAGAGAGATGTGTTAGTGGTCTGTGGGCATCAGGACATGTTCCCAGGAGACTTGCATCAAGGCTTCTAAGTAACAAAAGGAAGAAACAGCAGACCAACTGACTGAGTACTTTCCTCTGGAAGAAATCCTTTGTACATAGTGATCATGTGGTATTTGCTTGGAAAATGTAAAGCCTGGAAAGACGTTGTAAATACACTGTAAATATGGTAATTACAAGTAGGTTTTTTTCATTAAGAGTTTGCAAATGATCTTCACTCAAGTGTTTCAGAGGCAGCGGGGGGGAGTGGTGGGTGCTTTCACTGACACTTTGGCACTGCTCCATGGAATTGTATATTACAGTAATGCTATCAGCTTTTTATATATATATATATATTTTGAATTGTAACTGTGTAAAATAAACTACAGAACTATTGCTATCCATTAGTACTGAGTGTGCAAGCGATACTCCCATACTATATCTGGAGGAAAGAAGAGCAGGAATGCCTGATGACCTTCCCATTTGTTCTGTTATTCAGCAGGCTGAGAAGAGAGTTCCCATAAACGTGGAATTGAAAAGCCATGACTGTCTCTCAGGTATTGGTCAGTCTGAATTGGCAGCAGTAAACTCATGTTTCCTTTTGCAGAGTTGGGGGCGCAGTGGGCTAATGCAAGGGGTGAGGTAGCACTCCTAAGATAATGCAGACTTGGTCAGTAACTCCCCATATCTGGACTATGGTAGTGATGTTTCCCTAACCCATCTAGATGGATGGATTTAGGCCTAAGCATGCACCAGGTAGACAGAATACAGCTCGACTAAGAAAACAGTTATCCCTAGGACCACATCAAGCATACAGATGCTTTAATTCTTGTATGGGAATTACCCTGTTGGGGAAAAGGTACAGTAATCGTTATAGTTCATGTATTGTAGGAAAAGGCACTTCCACAGTAACAACATAATTTGCTATTCTTAGGAAAGAAGGGAGTTGGTTATTACAAGTAAAATAGAGAGCAGGATTTAACAGGCACTTCATTAAAGTGGCAACAACAGCTTCAAGCTCTGCAGGACAGATTGACCCTGCACCATAGCTCTGTGTAATGTCACTGTGTGCTGAGAAAGCCTGTGGCTGTTCATTGCCCATTTACAAGCCCCGTTTTTAGGAAGGGTTTCAGGTAGGAAAAAGCAGCAGGCCACCACCTCTTGCACTGCAACAGATGTTCAGGATCACGTAGAAAGCTGGTTGGTCATCCTTTACCACAGCACTTTAGGGAACAGAGCTTAACATAAATGCTCTGTTTATCTTTACTGTTTAAAAGCTCCAAACTGTGGGCAAGTAGCAAAAGGTATCCAACTAACAGTAGAGAAATTTGACATTGGTGAGTCTCTATTAAAACTGGAATGATCAACCCCAATTACCTTTTTTTTTTAAGAATCCTTTGAATGGTATTAAAATGACTTGAATTTTCCTCAGTAAGGTTCCCCAACACTTTAGCAATCAGTTTCATTACTTAAGATACACACACAGATGTGTGGGTCTGTACACTCCCAGCTGCTCAGCGATACTCTCTTTTGGATAAAGAAAAACCTGCTAGAGACTGATTGCTCTGAATATGCAGCTTGCTGTCATTATCCAACCAGACTGCATACCTGCGTAACCCATCCTATTGTGAGTGGTTCTTTAATAGTAAGACATTACCATGTGCAGTATGTAACAATATGTTACATTACATGTAGGAAAATCTTTATTTGAAAATACAAACATGTTTTTTAAACATTTTAAAGATCTACACTGCAACCAAAAAAATAACTTACATCTTTTTGTACATTTTTTTTCCCCCAACAAAAATCTGTTTAACATTTAAGAGTGAGACAACAATTTCATGCTGCTGTGACACTGATGAATTCACGGAATGTGTCAATAGCAAACAAGCGAAGGGGGGGGGGGACAGACAAAAGCACTGAATGCCCACAACAAATTAGTGCACATCACTTATCAAGTAACATTTATACAAAGGATTTTTTTAAAAAATTGGTTCCTTCTACATGAATTAACATTTTGGATCAAGTGTGAACATTAAAACAGACTTCATTGTTAAATAATCTTTTTTATGATTAACATCAATGAAAAGACTGAAGTTTAGAAGGGCAAGCAAAATTAAATTTGGGGCAAACAAGGACTACACAGAAGAAAAGCAACTTGTCTTGGGCATTCGCTTTCCTTGTATACTACTAATATGGTCAGCCTGTCAAACAAAACTCTGCTTGTAAATGAGTACTGAATCGTGCACTCATTGTCATGTCTCTTCCTTGCCAAGGCATAAAACCACAAGGGCTGTCTATGAGTGTAAGCGCATTGCAGGCCAGGTATAAATTGTCTCCTTACCTCCCACACCAGGACAGAAATACCTGTTCACAGGCAGGACGGAGATGGTCAGTGCACCACACGTCAACTTTGAGAGAATTATACAGTTCTCTAAAAAACAGTAGATTACTTTTCTCTAAAGTCAAATATTGTTATTCTTCCGAAAAGGAATTATGCAACATCTGTAAATAAATATTTTAATCTATTTTAAAAACTATAAACTATTGAATAAATACAAAAATTTTCATCATTCCATACAAATGCACTTCTTTTACTTAAAAGGTAGTGTAGTGATTAAATACTTTTAGCACAAAACTAAGCTGACTTCCAAGAAACAAACCCCACTGAAACATACTGGTGTATAGCAGACCTGCTGCAGACTGTCCCTTCTCTTTCTGCAAGTGTTGACCATAAGTAACCTCTACTCAAAATCCTCTTCATAGTCATATTCATCCAAGTCTACATCAGCCAGATGGGAAGGCATTTCAAAAAATGGTCTTCTCTCCATTTGATACTTTAGGACATTGGCCTTCTGATGGTCTACAGGATTCAGTTCTGCTTCATACCTAGTGGCAGACACAAAAAAGAAATTGAAAGAGTCTGTCTATGCCAGGGAGCGCCTAAAAGTTGGAACACTAACAAGGCACCTGCAGGAAGAACGTATTCTCCAATATTAAATATTTACAGTAAAGAACCACGTAACCAGAAGCAGCACTAGGGTTCTGTAATAATTACATCAGTTTAAGCTGGCTTACTCTCCCATCATGTGCAGAACTTCCCTGTGCCATACACAGCTTTACTGAGGGGATTCAAAGCACACACTGCTCCAGTGGACTATGCATAGGTTAGAAACAAGACTAAGTATTTGCCAGATAACCTTAAAGTTTCAAGAAAGCTGAAATGAGGCTCAATTACAAAGAACAAACTACAGCAATTGATATGACAAAAGAGACAGAATACTCAGTTGAGAGTCTTACTAAAATTTGTGAGCCCTGGGAAGCAATAGCGACCACGTTTTTAAGCAGATGCTGGAAAGCAAAAGACAACTGTTTAACCAAAAGTACTGATAACCACCTGCTGGTGATGCAAATGAAAAGACGGATAACTAACTCATGTCAGTGAATGCTGATATTTAAAAAAGACTAGCTTCAACACTGTTTATGTGGGATCATTCTGTAATTCATATCCTTTAAAAAATAAGTCTGTGGAGATTTATGGTGTCGGATTAAAGAACTGACTATTTCCTGGGCTAAGGTGACTCAGGTTCATGCATGTCATCCCAAGCACTACGGAATCTCATCTCGACACCTGATTATTTCCATCTACTTAACAGGACTGTGCAGAGAATGACCTTTAGATACTGCGGAATGTGTTATTTAAACATAGTTTATAAAAGCATTATATGCTGATTAGGAGAAGTGTTATTTCAGAGAAAGACATAGGGCAAAGAACAGTTAAATACTAAGAATCCACTATGAACACTTAAATAGAGCAGCACCTTGGGTTTCTCCCATGAGTTCAGCACGGATTTGAAGAGAAAACAAAAGCCATCTGAAGGTTTACTTCACCAAGTAACACGTTTAAAAACTAGGGTTTGGAAAAAGAGATGCATATTCTACTATAACAACAGTTTTGGCTCACACACCTGTACTTGACAGTCTCCTACACCATTAATTGCATATTTTTTGAGAAGGACTTGTTTTTACTTTTAGAGATGATTCATAACAACCCTCGTGCAACACTCTTACCCGTCGTTCCATTGGTCACTCGCTGCCTCTTCTGCTACCAAGATATCATACTCTTCAGCAGCATACCTCTCCCAGTCAGACACCTCTGGACCTTCACCTTCACCATCCTAAACAATCACATCGCAAGTTATATAAAAAAAAATGTATCAACTGCTAAGCACATAGCTATACAGACTTTTAAAGCTTCATACTCACCCGCAACATAGAAAACTGATCCTTCTGTTCATGGTCAAGGTATTTTTCAATGTTGAAAAAAGTATCAAAGAATACATTTGTCAACTTACATCGCTTTAAATCATGCAGGGTAATTTTTCCTGTAAAGAATATTATAAGACAATTAGAGATAAAATAATTAGACGTGAACTTATCCTTTCTCCAAAGAGAAGGAATGCTATTCAAAAGCTAAGTCACCATTACTCAATCATCATTGCTCAAGAACATTTGTCACTGATGCTCAGTGCAATGGGAGAGAAGTGAATAGATGAAATACACACCTAGAGATGTGTCCTTCAAAGTGGACAGAACTTTTAAATGTTTCAGGTTTGTTCCTTGCTATGGCTCTCATCCCACTGTCCTTTGGTATGTTGGAGTGAGATACAGTCTACCTCACTTAGCTATTAAAAGTCATTTAAGGTAACTGTTTAAGCTTCCTCACGAGATAGAAGTCTCCAGCGAGCTAGCAATTCCTTCCCAAGGAGTGCTCGGGTACCAGGTAGGAATCTCCTATGGCAGTGACCCTTTTTCTTCCCTGACTTGAACAGACAAATGTATGACGCAGATGACAGTGTGTGACTATGCTTCATACAGATTAATTTTTCATAGAGACAAGGTTGCCACACTTGTCCAGCCTGATCAATATTTACTGCTTGAGAGGAAAGCTAAATGCTCAGAGGTGTTTTGTTTGATTTTTATAGAGTGATACTTTAAAGACTCAAATCAATGGATCTCTTAAGCATTAGAAGTATTTGTCATGTTGCTTAGAAATGTTACCCTATTCCAAAGCTGAATGTGAAGCTTCTGCAGAAAGGCTGAAAAATATGAAATTTTTCAGGGAAGGGAAAGACAGATGACTATCCTTAAAACTCCCCTTTATTGATTCACCTGGAATACAGACAATTTTCCATTGTCAATCAAACAGGAACTAACTGAAGATGTTATAGAAGAATTCAATAAAAACCAGACTTGGAAAAATATTTTCTCAGTATACTGTCCCAGCTTCTAACAAAGTGTAACTCAAGGACATGACAGGGAAGCAAAAGCCAAATCCCATTTGGAAATGGTTGCCACACTTGCATCTGTCGTGAAGTGCCTCAGTGTATTCTGGCTTAGAGCTGGCTCCAGAACAACAGAAATCCCCCATGGCACCTGTGCTGTATCTGTCAGACCCACACAGATGTCTCATGCATTGGGCCATCTCGAGTGGCAGCAACTCTCCACAACCAAGCAAATGCTTTAAGTCCTAGTTATATAAGCTCCCAATTTAAGTTAGACTCCTATATTTGGTTCATTTATTTGCTTTCCAGTTTCCGTTTATTGCAGAGGAGCTCAGACACTCAACACCCATGTAGGTGCCTTTCATTGTCCCTCCAACATCAAGAAAAAGAGTGAAATTGAAGGAATTAATTCAGGTCTCCAGAAGCATCCTGTACCAAACTGTACCACGTTTTATGAAAGTATCATCTCTTGTTTCAAATCTGCCAGGTGAAACTTTATTTTCTGCTGATAGTTTTTTTATTAGGAAAGCAGAAGAATTTTTTCTTAATCCACCTTTTAAACATCATATCAGTTTTTATAGTAAAAAAAGTCACTACTGGATTTAATTTCTGTTGTCCTAAATAACTCATCTTGGTTGTGTTCCATAGCCTTCTTTTGCCATCCTCATGACATTGAGGACATACATCAATCTTGTTTCATTTGAAATGCAGAACAGACACATTACTGGAAATGTCTGTCTTTCAGAAGCATTTCGTACAGCACTGGAAGGGAATTACTACAGAGCTTGGGAGGTGCTTGTAAGCAACCATATAACATAAATGTGCTTTTCAGAGCTTGCTTCACTTCATTTTAAATGCTCCCCAGCCCCCATGCATTATACAGTGTTGGTCTAAGACTTCATTCCACTGATATCAAGGGTTGAGCTTCCAGAAGAATCACACTTCATATTCCTTTTTCATTTACAATTTTTTTATTTGCCTTTAGAAATTGTTTTCATGTAGCAAATCCATTTTAACTTGGTTTAAATAAGAATATGAAGCTTTAAGTTCTAGTTTTGAGTCATTTCAATTCCCTAGTGTGCAAAAAATCACGTCTCAATAAAAGAAAAGTGTTTCTTGTGTAAAATGTAAACTGAAGTTTTATCAGCAAAAGAGAGAGAACAGGAGAACAGAATATAGGTCTATGAAGATTCAGATGGACATAGAAAGTAGCCGAAAACTCAGAACAGCTTACTATTCACTTAATTTTAAGCCTCTTGTCAAGAATTTCCTAAGGGCAGCTTAGGGTTCTAATGTAAAATAATACTGATCTACAGAGACAAACATTCTTTTAAAACTGTTCCTTTTGAAGAAATCTTAATTAAATGAGTGCTGGAACAGGTGAGAGAACGGATGAACAGTCAAGCTTTTCTTGAGAGGATCAACTCAGTTAGATAGTGACAAGATTTCACTTAAGACTAAATGTGCCTACAAGCCCAAGGTAAAACCCTACATGGAATTTTGAAGCAGCATGTTAAATTTTAGCATTGAAAGAACACCTTCCTGGTGTTGGAAGACCAATCAGTTAATAAGCTCTAACAGACTTTAGCGAAAAGACAACCTCAAGGCACATTATGTGTGTGACCAACTCAGTGCTCTTACAGGTGCACCAACTCCTAAACCCAGAGAAACAGAAGAGAAGGATGGAGAAGGATTTTATTACCTTCATGTTGTGGCTTTACAAGATCCAGCATCTGGCATAAACAGTCTTCAAATGGCAAAGGTTCTATGGCCATGTTATCTAATTTTTGGCACTGTTCTTCATAAAAGTACTCCAATTCATACATAGACAAAGCACCATCCCCATCAAGATCCATGCAGCGGAACCAGTATTCAATGCTGAAATTCAGTAATAGCAAAGAGCTGTTTATACAAAACTTACTACAGAATTTCAAGAATTCATGTTGCCTCTTTTAAAGGCAAAACTAGACTTAAGACTACATTCCATAATGTCACCACCTACTGTGCTAAAAGTTTCTGGTATTTGCCATCCAGTATTGCATTTGAAAACACATTTGTTAACTGTGTGAAGAAGATTAAAACACATGGTTTTATATTAAAAAAAAAAAAAATCAGGGGAGCCAAAGAAAAAATTGAACTATGCATCAAAACTTCAGTATTTTGCTTTTTTCCCATATTGAACAAGCCACTGAACATGTTGTTCAACATGTCACATCATAGGTTTCTTATCAATATCATACAGCTCATACCAGCTGCACAGTTTCCCAAAGTCACTGGCATCATGAAACAACTGCAATTTCCTTTATGTATGACCCTGTCCATAAGTAGGCCACACACAGCAAATAGAACAATAACATTGAATTAGCCTCTTAAAAGTCATGAAAATAGACTTCTACAGCAACAACAACAAGAGACAAAGACAAATAAGAATGATGCAATGAACTGGGCTAGTTTTCCAGTCATGTTTTTATAGTTTAGCTTCTCCCATCAGAGTTCCAGCTGTGCATCACTGGCCCCCATCGCAGGACTAGAAAAGCAATAAAGCTGGTCTTTGTTTCTGTTAAAACATAAACTTATTCTTACCTAGTTGGTGTTTTCTTGTCCTCTTCAGATATCAAAAACCAGACAAAATCAGCGTAGCTAATCTTCCCATCTTTTTGTGCTTTTCTACCTCTTGAAGGCCAATGGGGAAAGAGAAAATTTATTTTAGAACATCTAGTTTTTACTAATCAATATTAAGGATTATTTTCCTTGCTGCTATTAACTATGCTCCTAAACGATGCAGTGTTCATAAGGTAACTTGTCACAGACTACACTGATCATTCAGGATAAGAAGCTTGGGTGCTCTGTTCTATTTCTAAGGAAATAGTAAAGAGGAAGGGAGCAGCTGGAGAGGGAGGTAGCACTCTGTCCTACAAGGACTTACAGTTTTTCTCCCTGGGCAGCAAAGCCACTGCTTAATTGTTAACAGAAGCGATATCTCAATTAATTTTTAATGATATGTTATATACAAGTACATATGCTTTTTAGAATTTCTATTCAGGTAGAAGTGATGAGAAGTTAAAGCTTTACTGAACTTCAGTAGCTAAAAGTTTTGGAATGCAAATGAAAACGAAATAGAAACATTCAGGAAATGTCCAGGACAAGAACATAATTGTCTGTTTCTACTCACACACCACAGAACACAGCAACTAAATAAGTTCTGAAGACACACAGTCAACCTGTCTAGTAAAAAGTCAGGTATGCAGTTCCTAGATATATTACATTTCAATTCCAAATTCTTTTTTGTTTTATTTTCAAGAAATAAAAAGAAAATATATGGTATATGTTTTTGTCTTGCCCAAAAAACTCATAAAAAGGAGTAAGGTCTAGACATATGCCTGCCAAGTGTCATTTCACTCATTTCAGCTTTTGTTATTTCTGTTTATCAGTTGTTTTCTAACTGCAGATACCATGCCAGCAGTATGTTTCAAAAATGAATAAAATGCCATAAATACACAAGAGGCAGTCAATCCAAAGGGGAAAAAAGAAAAAATGACTGTCAAAAATGCAAATTAACTCAACTGGAGGCATTTTTGAAAATTTATTGATGCAATAAGCATTTATTTTACAAGTAGTACTTAAAATCCCAGTTCCCTTTCAACATTTTACAGGTTTGGGGGATGGAAAAACAATGATGCCAACATTTCTTCTCTTCCTCATTCCCAGCCCTGCTAAATCACACCATATCCAGTGACAAATGTTCACATGGGTAAAGAAAGGAGAGTGAAGAACTTGGAGTGTGCCAAAGGTTCCAAAAGCATTCTAGTACTACTGGCGTTTAAGTTACTTAATAAGTGTTGAAATTCACTGCTCCATTGCAAGGGGAAGGCATTTTTTTCCCCTGGGAATATCATACAATTTAACAAGCAAATATTGAATTGGATTTAGATCAGCATACAAAGTAAGTACCTTGTTACTGCCCCTGAGAAGATCCGCTCTATCATCCTATTTGAAATGGCTGTGAAAAAAGGTTTAAAAGAGTGTCAATTCAATACAGGTTATTTTTGTTTTGTATTGTCTAGTTGAAGAGTTTACTGGAACCCTTTATATATACAGATCTGTGAGAAAGCTTATTAATCCCTTTGGGTCCTTTTGGAGAGAATCACTTAACAGAAACTCTCCAAAGCAAAGCTAGAACCAATCAGCTTTAAAATCCGACTTGATACACAAAAAGTAGTGTACTGAAAATAATAAAATTGGCTGATTAATAAGCATTTACCAGTTCTTCGACAAGTAAATCGAGTTTTCCAGTGACATTAAGTTTTACATGACCTTGGCAAAGAGCCAAAATAGAACTGGCACGATCACACATAGTAAACATACCTAACTGATTCTGCCAGGGATCTATTTCTGACATGGTTCTGATCCATGCTTCTATTTTGAAACCATTTCAGGGATTTTAGAGACATGTCTTAACTGAGCACTACCTCTGTAAAGGATATTCAATTTATCATTAAGAATTTGTGGATGGTACTCAAAGCAGCACATGATACTATTCTCATAGAAGAAAAATTAGTTCTTATTATTCTAGCTCTGAAATAAATTTTCAGCACTGTAGAAACACCGATAATTAAAGCAGGTGGTTAACAATTCAAATAATTGATCTGTTTTATGTACCTATGGTGATGCCATCACCACATCATTGTAGTAAGGACACTAAACTTCATCTTTATCCCCAGAACTGTAGGCCAGCAAATTTGTTTCACACATATGTGCTGCTGCTTCTTACCTAGTTTTGAAAAAAATGAAGTTTTCAACCTTCTCAACAACACCTACATACTTACATGTAAGAAAATATTGAAGTGTTTGATCTAGTGTAATTTTAGTCCAGCAACAGTACAAAAGGGAGAGATTGATGTAACCAGATTATCCGATTTTGACAAGCAAAAGGACTAAAGTTAAGTTATCAGACCCATTTTATAGTCCTTAGTCTAGCTCTCACTAAGCAGCAGCTGTTAACTTTCAACCAAAATTCCACGGTTTACAGGATGGAAAATTAAGTTGCAAGTGGCACTGTATCAGTTGTGTTTGCTTTCTGTAGTGTGCTAGCTCAGCAGAGCAGCCACTCAGATGAAAGCAGCTTTCCTTCCTTGTTGTCCTAAAGCATAGTCAAATTTCAGTAGGCAAATTTTCAGAAGCAATCGGAATTGTGTTTATTCTTTTTTTGATTTTTTTATGGGACATTATTCCATAACCACTTTGTGCTTAAGTAAGCTTTCCAGTCCTGAAGGGAACGCTATTGAGATGACAATGGACAGAAAGCATCTAAAAAACCCTCAACAGTTCCATACAAGCTACAATATTATCTAAAATAGTGCAAGTCCACAGAATCACTGCATATTATAAATGCAGAAAATGTAAACCTGCTAACTAGTGCTACATTGTATTAAACCAAAACGTACTGCAGCTAAGTTAGCAAAACTTTAAAATAAGTCAAGTACCTGAATGTATGTTTGCGTTTTCTGCTCTTCATACCTTGTCATAAAAGCCATGGTACTTGAATAATATCCGTATAATTGATAGTTTCCAAGATAACAACACAAAATTGCCAAATGCAACCATTTATAATACATCAATACTTCAATGATATTTCCTCTACTTCTTTGCCAAGATCAGAATTAAAATTCAGAATTTTCCTCAAATCTGGCATTGGTAGATGCAAAGCAGCATCACAGATGACTCATCCTGCTTTATTTCACTGAATCAGCAGGATCAACTACACCAACACCAACAGACTCATGAACACCAGCCTTGGCATTTAACCACTTCATCAGCTGAAAGTTTACAGGTCATTTAATACATGTAAACAAAGGTGCTTCATTTGTCATACCATGATCGTTATGTCGAGCTAAATCCTTCCGATCAATATAGAGGTCATGGTCTGTATCCAGCTCCCAAAATTTGCAATAGATAACATAAAAATGTTCGTATGAGAAGTACTCTGTCAGCTGGTTAATATCAGGTTCCTCTTCCAATAATGCCACATTCTATTATCAGAAGGATAAACAGAACACGTTAAAGAGTTTGTTAGATGTTTTGAATGATCTGAGTTCTCACAACCAAGTTAACATCTTATGCTATTTCAGTGGAACAGTTTTTACCTTCAGGGACAATGAACACTGTACAGCATGACGGCAAAGACTGAACACACACATAGTAGAAAACTAACGCATTCACAGAAGAATGAGTATATCAGCTTAACTTCTGCTAAACACATTTGCATGTATACAGCTCTAGATAGAAGAAATTACATTTAAACATATTCTAATGTATGAGAATTAATGCAATTGGGTCTTCACTACTTTTCTGAAAAGGAAGAAATGCTACTTACATTATTCCCTTAAGCAATTAGTTAATGCAATTTTAAAACTTCTAGAAATAACTGTCTTGTAAAATAGACATTATGTACCTGCAAAAAGTTGCTTTTCCTGAGCTCATTACAAGTTATTTTTCCAGACCAGGACCTATTTACTGTATAAAATATTCTCTGTATAACCTGCAAGAAACAGAAAATGGAAAGAAATATTAACAATGCCTCCTAAACATTTGTCAAAGATGTCTTAGTTCAGCATTAGAGAGCTCTATCTTTCCCCTATTTCTACTCTTCTAATAACTTAATAGGTTGATGCTTCTCTTGTGTTGTATTATCAACCCATTCCTAAATCTATATCTAAACTCATGTAGATAAGTCTTATTTCAATGCTGCAGTACCCATCTCTCACTCAGTAATGTGGCAGAATACTTGTATGCTATCGAAAGTGTCTACTGGTAATTTCACTATCTCCCAGTCTTCTGGATCTACAGGATATCATCTAATAATCATATTAATATACCTTATTACTTCGGATTTAAACATCTGTGTGCTTGCTATAAGACTGTTTTACTTCATAAATGAATTTACCAAAATAGAATTGGGAGTGTTTAAGGATCAGAGTACAGCAGATGTTACTACTTCTGAAGTCCACAAACACAACAAATCAACATTTGACAGAAATATTTCCTGCAAGTGCAGATAGAATACGTTTTTCCCTCATTTAATTGTATTCTATTTTAAGTTTCTTGGGAAAAAACCCTGTTGATAGCATTAGAAGTAGTACACGAATATTTTTAAGATAACAACAACAATAATAGTAATAATAATAAAATCTATGTAAGGAAGATGACTAGTTCTGGTGCCTTGACTGATACTGGAACCAGAAACAAATGCATTCAGTTGAGTACCCAAGACTATTGTTTAAATCCGTTTTATACATACATCCATCTGATGATCTTACAGGTCTTTTCCAACCAAAATGGTTTGATGGCTATTTTGGACAACTCATGCATTTGGTGTAATTTTCTTGGGTTTAGTTTAGAAACATAAGATTTTAAAACATGTTTTTTCTGCTACTTAATTGAATTCGATATTCACCTCAATTAGGTTGACTTATGTCAACCAGATATACATGTCAAGTCAGTCATTCACCACTAAACAAAAACAGACAAAAAAATCTAAACATGTTATGAACGATAACTGCTCAACTGGTGATTGATTATACCTTCTAATTGGTAAGACTCAATATTGCACGTGTAGTGTTTCATTTGCAACAGAGCAGTTACCAGCTAAAACCCCCACCTCTTTAGGAACCCCTTCCCCCCAGTTAAAATGTCCTCCCAGCAAAAGACTAAGTTTTTATCACTTCAGACTTTAATTACAGTAAATCAATAGTTTAAACTAACCAATAATTTCTGAATTACAAATAGAAGAATAATTTATTTATGAAGTTTTAACGTAAATTTTAAACTGTAGAGCAGCAAGCTCTTCAGTTCTTACTTCGAACAAGAACAGCCGGTTCAATAACTCCAGACAGAAGAACATCTTATCCTACCTCTGAAACTTAATTAACTTAATTCTAATTGTGAGATTTAGGGAAGGCTCATTTTTGGCTTATACTACAAAGCAATTTTTTCTAAAAAGGTTTTTGCCTTAGCTTTGCAACTTAATCCATCTGCATGTCATTATCTCATCTGTTATACATTTAACTGGTCTAAAAATAAAAACAAAATTGAATGTTTGGTAAAGACAACTGGGAACAGACTGAAACTGTTTTCTAAAGTGAATTGAGGCAGAGTATAAGCAAATTGTCAGAGAATTGCCTTGTTTACTATGCTGCACAGTGCTTTGTCAGAAGGGAGAGGAAATGGTGCAATACAGAGATTACAATGTCAAGAATTCACAGTTCAGATATGCACGTAACATCCTTGCAGAATAAATGTATTATCTCATTTGTCAGGGCAAACATTTTTTAACATATTTCAGCTTTATCTTGGTCACTTGTACCTAACTTTACCACTAGACGGACCAACCAACTTATACTATAGAATAGCAGACAGAGCAGATTGGTTCCATGGCTGAACAACACAAGACACGCTAAAGAGATGTATGTAATGCATATGCACACACACACACATATATGCATGCATTTGCAAAAACACAGCAGAAGAATAGCTCATTTGGTTTGCAACTGGAACTATCCTTTAGACAAAGCTTCATGTAGTGAAGTAAAACTAATTGTATTCATCTTAGGGAAAATGATCTATAATTATCAGTAATAACTTGCAGGGGAGAATTTTAGAAGACTGTATCAGGCAACAGTTATGCCATCCTAAAATATGACAGGAAAGGACAGAGTGCTCCTGCCATTCCTTAATCTTTTAAACTAGTATTCCAAATACTAGTTTACTTTTGGGATTTTTGATTAAGCACCAATTTCTGTTGAAGACTACACTAAATTTTGTTAGTGAAGTACTGCCAGCACTGTTTTATTCAATACTGCTAGACTACTTTATATTGCTAGTTCCTGCAAAGATCCTGAAAAGGCAGGATCTTTTCTTTCCTACTATTCTTCAGAACAGGCAGCAAGCTTTCACAATTTTAACCAGAGAAGGCTTTGATACAACCCAGAATCCATTAAGCAACAAAAGAGCTCACAGGCAGAACATTCCCTTCAGCCACAATGGACAAGAAAGTTCTGGGAGCTCACATAATCATTAAAACAAGAAGCAAAACCTAGTGTAGCAGGACATACTTGGTAGTCCAGCAAGTCTCTGTAAGAAGGATATAACAAATCAAAACCAAATGCTCTCAGAAAAAGCTTCCGCAATTTTAGCCAAGGTCAAAATACAAGCTGGATAGAAGATGATCAACTCTGCATGTTTTTTGTTGGAGAATATTCATTAAACTAGTTTTCAAATGCACCAAAAAAGCGAACTGAATGTCATTTTGAAGAATGTTAATCTTTTGAGACTTCAGTGGAATCGGCTGTCTAGTCTACAGTTGAGAAAATTTAATGTCACTGATTTTTCCCTTGGGTACAGAAAAAAAAAACTTCAGTCACATAAATCTGGGAAGACAGAATGAAACTTTTCATGTATAAAACCTTCTTAGGAAGAAAAGTCCCCAGAGAAGAAAGTGGCAAGCAGCTTCAACATTATCATTATTTCACTTAACACTGAACATAATCATATTAATATAGATGTTTCATTCAAGATTTCATTTAATTAATCCCAGATTAAGGTCAGGATTCTAATGAGTACAGTCTACAGCCACAATCAAGGGTTTAAGATAACAGCCTGCTTAATGTTCATTAACTTATCGAACACTATTACAATTCAGTGCTTCTCTCACTTGTATTAAATTCAGCAATTTCTTATAGATGTTAAGACTCTTTCTTAAGCATCATAGTTTTTCTTCAACAAGATTTCTAGTTATGTAGAAATGAAGACTGACAGCATACTCTAACTCTGCTTTTCTCAAGAGACAAAGATGCTTAGACATATTGATTAATCCAAATTTTGACTTAGTTAACCAAAAAATAGCTTTTCCAAATACAAATCACTTACTGTTGTAATGTACCGAGAATGAAATTCAGACGCTTCTTTTAAAAATGAAAGGCCTGGATGACTATTCACCACATCCTACAAAAAAAAAAAAAGGAATAACAATATCCCAAAGAGTATTCATTAGTGACTATTTAAAACAATTAGCACAGAATAGCACATCTGCTTTCTTAACCAAAACAGTTCAAATTAACCACCACAACCATTAATAATAACTTCATTTACAACACACTTCACATAAATAACACTCCAGACTTCTTAAAAATAAAATTATCTTTTAAAGAATCCATATAGACAAAAACTTTCATATATTTTAGGAATAATATAGGATTTTTTTGCCTATATTTTAGATAGGCTAAAGATTTTGAACACTGCTGACTGCTGTAGCTTGTAATTTTGTGACTACCTATGAGTCAGTAAAGTCAATTTAGGTTTTATTCAGTGGTGTTTGCTGCTCCTTCAGCAAAGCTTTATCAGGTCTTGAATTCTTATGCCACTTTTCCTTCGCCCTCCTAAGGCCCACCTTGGCTTAAATAACTTCAGCTGCCTTCCTAAACATAAAAGATTCCAATAGGTGTGCTATTCCTGCAAGCAATTTTAAATCCCTGCATCTTACTGTAGCTCTTAAAAAAGTCTTCACCTTATACAAAATGATTAACTGTAAACAAGTCACTCACTAGCATCTCAGTGGACCATGCAAAGTGAGTTGCACTAAATATTATCAATAAGCTTTAATAATGACAATGAAAAAGTACATTTAGGTCAAAAAATTCAGGGCTTTGCCAGTTCATCATTTTGTTGTGTTTCCAGAACTAGTTTCAGTTGCAATTTACTTGTAAAAAAGGAATGAAGTCTTCTTGCACCAAGTAGTTACATCCAGGGTTCATAAGAAGATGAACGAACTTTGCAGCATCATCATAGCAGGTCTGAAGTATTCTGAAATGTAAATATTTCCATTTAATATTCTACACAGAAAATTAATCATGCAGGCATCCTAGACCAAGGCCTATGAAACTGCAACCACAACATTTAATTCAAAAGCTAATTAAAAATGTCAAACTATGCTCCAAGTGAACTTATCAAAGCAGTACTGTCTCATACATTTATGTTAAAGGAAGTGGGTGTACTTTGTAATTGATTACATGAATAGACATTTAAAAGTTAGCATTAGAGGAGAACTAGACAGAATAAAAGGCATTTTGTCCAGAACCGGCATTTACAAGTTAGGGTTACTTTTCCCATAAATAGCCAGTCATTTAACATACATTTTAAAATCTATAAACTCTGTAAATGAAGATTTGTTTGTTTATGTTAAGGTATTAAAGTATTATTTAGTTACATTTTCCCAGGTAGAAGTTTGCTGTCAATGGTTGATTATGATGAAGTGTTTTATTCCCCTTTACAGATGGGATTGCATTCAGAGCTTTAAATATCACATTTCAATGAATAAAATGCAGTACTTCTAAAAAAAAAATAAAAAAATCTACTTACTTCCGCCACATTGCGACAAATTTATGAACCGACACGTATCCTGTTCGTTCACCTCCAGCACAATAAAACAAGGGACCTTTCCAGTAAAGTGGGCATTCACAAGCCTACAATAAAGCGTACATCAAGTCAGTTTATTGCTTGCTTATCTGAGGGTTACTCCCTTATTTATAGATCTTTCAAAAATTACACTTTACAAGTGTTCAGAAGAAAACATTAAGGCACAGATTTTTTAAAAACTGCTTCTGAAACAACTGCGCCTTCCAAAATAATTCATTTTTAGCAACTGCTCTAGGCTGAAGTCCAAAAGTGGAAAGCAAAACACAGTGCAACTTGTAGCATTCCTAACAGATGAAAGCACTGGCATGTCTGCTCTGTCCATGCTCCAAGCAGCTGAACAGAGTCAACGTTAACAAGCTGGCTATCTCTAAGCTAACCTCAAGACTGCACAAACAGTAAAAAAACTTCTGAACTGGAGCAAATTTACCTTTGTCTGTCTCAGAGGATGGCTCAACTCATCTGCATCCTTCCACGTGCATGGCACATCTTCTACTCAGTTTTAAGTTGTAGGCTGGCCTGCCCTGAGCAGCAGTACCAGTTACACCCTCACCACTTCAGTGCTCCCTTGTACACCCACAGTGCTGCTTCTGTGTCTGCTCCAAGCTTCCTCAGCAAAGTGATTATCCTGCCTAAAACTGACTACAGCTGGGAGTACTCAGAGATGCTGGCATCTCCAAGAATCTCAAATAAGACTATGAATACTGCAAGATGTGTAAGGTCTCCAAAGCAAAAGGACAGTTGCTTCTCATGCAATAGCTTAACCAGTGCTTCAAACTAATACGAAAAAGTGAGTTTGACAGACAAAGAAGCTTTGTATTATTCTTCAGGAGGGTGCCTTTCATCGCTGAATTGTAGGTGACTGGACCTTTCCACCTTCCTTACTGAGAGGGAAGGGTCTCTTTCATGCCTCCCCACTTTTATGTTGGATGGAGCTGTGGAAGACAGGGATCCTATCATTCAGCTTAGTGGTTAAACAGTTTCGGTGAGCAAACAAGGAGTCTCTGAACTCCCAGTCCTGCTCTTGTGAAGAGTCTTAGTTTCTATTTTCTAGATCCTGAACTTTAAATGCAAAGTGACAGGAACAGGGATAAGAACCTGAAACTCATTACCAAGACCATGACTTGCAGTGATATTTCAAGCACTGATTCAATATAAAAAAAAAAAAAAAGGAAATTTATGTTTAACTGGCTTATTGTCTGTTACACAGAAGTTTAAAAATATTTGCTGCTTTCTAAGCTCAGTATTTTGTCACTCTGCCATAACTCTGAATTAGCTCTTCAGTAATAACTAGAAAGCTATAATCTCAAATTACCAAACCATTCTTTCAGTGTCTTTACAGTGGAGGTTCATGACCCTGCCAAATGAGGAAAAACAGTGTGGACACCTGAAAACAAAACAGATACTAACAGCGCTTTTGCCCTAAGTCTCTTGGTCAATGCAGAACACAGAACAACACACAATGTGCCCTTTAGTATTTGGTCATCCATGCAGCAAAAAAAGTAGTTCAAGTTTTGATTTAATGTTTGTTTCTTTTTGTCAGGTCATTTGATACACAGTTAATGCAAAAAATTACACACATAACTGTGCTATCAACAATGTAGAGTATTGTTGGGTACTAACTTGTAGGAGATGAAAACACATAATACAAGAAAACAAAGCACATAGAACTCATCTTTCCTTTCCATAGGTGTTCAGAACAGCAAGCAAGTTCTCACCTTTGCAACCTTCCCCATGTCTTCTAGTGTTGCCCTCTCATTTGGAAATTCAGAGAAAGTTTTCTCAATTTTGGCAATCACAGCATCTATATTCACTTTTTCCTTAGGACATCCTCGAGGAAAATAAAAAGTTGGAATGTTTTGACTGTGTGATGGCGGCAAAGTTTCTTCCTTCTTTGTCTGAACCTGAATAGATAAATACACATTTGACAGTCAGGTACAATGAAATCATGTAGTCATCTGCAGACAACTTAAATCTCTTGGTATTATATGTTCAAACACACCTTCAAAAAGACTTCAGATTATAAGTTGAACAAGCTATTTAAGAATGAGAGCATACTGGAAAAATTAATGAGTATTTCCAAAAACTGTCATTTAGAAAGATTTCTAGGATGTTAAAAGTTTAAAAAAGACAACCTCAGTCTTCAGCATATGAAATTTCAAGACTGATAAGACAGCTTCTTGGAGACATCTGAAATTACTCAGGTTTTATTATCTGTTTCAGAAAAAACCCTTCAACTTCTAGCTTAACAGACAGATTATGAAAGAATTTTCTTTTCAAGTATTTCTACTTTTACCACTTCGGTTTTGAAATAAGCATGACAACTTTGTTACAAGCCACCAACCTGTTTAATCTAGTTACAGTGAAGATTTTCTTTTTTTTTTCTTTTAACCTAAAAATGACAGATTTTATAAAGTAATAAATGTTGTCTGCAGAGGGATTTTTTTGTTAAATTATACACAATTATAGTATGAGAGCTTAAGAAACTGTTTCTCAAGTATTGTGATATATCATACCACTAAAAACAACCCAGATGACCAAAAACAGGAGAAATTTGTTTAAATACATTTAGTTTCAGTAAAGAAGAATTTACCTTGTAGTTAGTTTCCAAAAGGAAGTCAAGTAGCACAGAGAAGCAAAGATAACAGGCAAAGTAACTACAAAGTAAAGAGGCTACTCAAAATTAGCAATTAAAGATGAAGTTCTTTAATCCCAACACTACTATTCAAATGCAAAAAACAATGCTATATGGTGACTCATCCCAGTGTTGAATTATGTTCAAGGTCCTAAATTACATCTCTCAGAATCAGGTTAAAAGAAACCCAAAATCGTTCCAAAAAGCCTCCAACCCTTATTTTACTCCGTATCATCTTTGCCAAAGTGCCTGCAAATATATCCAACTTTTCTACCACAGTCAAGGTCCTTCCATAGGTCAGTGAAAGAACTAGGTGCTTATGGACAGAAGATTTTAATTTGCAGAGTTCCAGCCCAGGAGCTGGAATGCTACACATGCCTGAACTAACCTTTCCTTCCCCTCCTCTGCATTTGTGCCAGCATTCCTATCCACAGCAGCAAAATTACCTCAACTGTGTTACAAGTTTTATTTCATAGAGGAAAAAGTTACCTTGAGTCTGTGACACTTGAAGTCAATGTCTGTCACTTGCTAAGAATCCTGTAGGTAACAACTTCTGATATCCTATCATTAGTTCAGTAGTCCAGTTGATTTAAGCATGACTGAATTCAGCATGCTTAGTGTAAAAATATAGAATACTTAATCAGTGAAACAGTATATTTTTTCAGCTCCAAAACCAAGTAAGTATAGACTACAAACCTCTCAAAGCAAGACAAATTAACTATCCCTGTGCTGGTTTCTCAAAGTTGCTGAAAGATGAAACTATAAAAATGCTTAATTTGCATTAGCAAATGTATGATCATTTCACAGTAATTTCTGATAGATTTATTTGGTGCCTATATACAGGTACCTAGTAGGAATACTCTCTAGGGCACAAAACAAAATGCCCTTGAACATTCTTCATGGTATCCAGCAACCGACCTCAGAGCACAGGTCTCGCTCTGCATCTGCCACATGGATGTTCTGAGCACACTAATGCTTCTTAAATGCCACCAGCAACTTGGAATTGGACAACTGAATAGTGCTGTTAATGTCAGTCAACAAAGCGAGAAGAGCTTGTACCAAAGAAAGAAACAGGTTGTCCAAAACTATCAGCTCCAACTGATGCACTATAAAGTTGGTATTATATCTCTTCCCTCTCCTCACCTTCCCAAGAAGGGTCAGGGATTCTTATTTTCTTTCAGTCTGAATCCCATCCAGTAACTGAAAGGCTCGTTGTACAACAGAGGCTGCTCCACTATATGTGCTCTAATGAAGGAACAAGTGATACTAAAAGGGTTCTAAAAACTTCATTATTTTCTATAATTTCAGCTACTAGTTATTTCTGTAGATGCACATATTGCATAGGGGTTAAACAGTCAGTTCTGTTATTTCAGGGCAATTAAAATGCACTAATATTAAGCTGTTCTAAAATTAATTATAATTTTAACCAGGGAATTTCATCATTAACAAGAACGCTAGATGTCTGTTAACATCAAATTGGACTGGAAAATTTGCAGGAACAATTTGTTAATCTCTTCATACAACTACTCCGTTTCAATGGCTAATTTAACATGAGAAAGTAATCTACATCTATGGCTTTAAATTAAAACCTTTAGTACAGCAAGTAAGCTAAATGACAGTAAGCTAAAATGACAAAAGAGACTGGTTTGGTCAGTGAAAATTTTCCCTGCAACTTGCTGAGAAATAGCACCAACAATAACATGCTTGGAATTAAGGAAAGCAGCTGTATAAGCTTGTAAATAACTCATCAAGCAGATGTGTGCTGCAGTGTCAGGACTGAAGGGAGCATTAAGCTTTGCAATAAGTATATATGAAGTCCAGAATCTATAACTGTATTGTGAAGCTGCCACTGCAGTTTAGGTTTTATGTAACAGATGGGAAGTGAGGATTCCTTGAAAACTTCTTGCTTGTACTAACATAAAAACCCCCCCAAACTTATGTAAGATTTGTCTACAACACAGTTCTAGAAAACTTGTAATACATAACCAGTTTTCATTCCCAACATATAGAACTGTAAGTTCTGTCCACAGACATCCACCACTTATTTGCCCTGACTTTTACAACGGAGGAAGTGGAAGTTTATACCCCATTGGGGTCACTGTTCAAAGGGCAAACTTCTAATTTTGTTTTGCAGCTTTCCAGATCCTTTTCCAATAATTTTCCCAGCAGTTGTTTATAATAATAATAATACTACTACTACTACTACTACTACTAATAATAATAATAATAATAATAATAATAACAATAATAGGAAATCAATATTATAATTGCAATACAGTAATATAGTTACTAGTATATACCAGAGAACATATTTATTCCAAAAAGAGAACATATCTTATTCCAAACAGAGAAATTCATTCTTCATGCTAGATAGTGTTCTTACATTTACCAACTGATGAGTTGCACCCAGCAGTTAACTTTGTTATAAGCAAAAATACAGACACTGGGAATTTTAAAAGGATGCTCTTTTCCTTCTCTCCTCACTGAAAGAAAGAGCTGATACTAGGATACAGTCATTCAACTACAGGATGTATTTCTGAAATAAGAAGAAATGGGGAGCTTGTTCCCAGATGTTTTGAGAATGTGTGTTCAGTAACGTCTAGATTTAACATTTGCATGTAGCGACTGCCAACCAGAAATACTGAGCCCCACAAAGGGGCTGAATATACCAATTCAAATGCAAGTGAGTGAAACCTCACTTACAAAGGACTTGCTGAAAAAGGGAGCAAGGTAAATATGCTTATAAATGTCATATTTTGTAGACAGCTTAGAGATTAGGACACAAGTCCATTGAGTCATCAGAGAGTGGCTTGGATTGGAAGGGACATCCAGTTCCAACCCCACCCCTCCTCACCCCTGCCACTCTGTGGGCAGGGAATGCCACCCACTAGACCAGGTTGCTCAGGGCCCCATTCAACCTGGTCTTGAACACTTCTAAGCACGGGGCATCCACAAGTTCTCTGGGTAACCTGTGCCAGTGCCTCACCATCCTCACAGTAAAGAATTTTTTCCCAATGTCCTCTTCTAGATTAAAACTGTTGCCCCTTGTCCATCACTATTTAGATTGAACTCATTCAGTATTTGCATTTTTTTGACAGGACTACAGAATAAGATAACCTCATTCAGAAATGCTGATGCTTTCTAGTATCTGACAGACAACAACATTTGTTCTGCCTGTTTCTCTGTAAAAAAAAAAAACCAACAAACAAAACCCCAAACATTTAAAACAAAATTATGGAGTTCACAGTCAGCACTTGCTGTAGCATTTGATATCCATTTCCATGAGGATGCCCATATTAAAGGAAAGTCAATGGATTGCACACAACATGGGCAAAACAGGATCCCCAAAAATTCTATCTCACATTTATACCCAACTTCATGTTAGGTTTTTACTAAGTGGTGCACCATAATTCCATATAAAAAATGGCATTAAATACCAAAAATACTTTAAAGAGATTTTTACCTTTTCTTCTATATTTCACTTTACACTAAACTTACCTGGGTGAAACAAAGTGCATAATAAGCTAAGAGGATTTTCTGCAGAGGTATGCCATCCAGCCTTTCAAATCCTAGCATATCTGCAACCACCCATATACAAGCTCATCAACCACCCAACAACAAAAGCAGATACTGCATAAAGTTCCCTAATACACAACAAAAAATGGAAGCCAACATGTTAACCAAAGGGTAACACTTTTTTTTTTTTTTTTAATTTCATTAAGTTCTTTAGAATACAAGGTGTCCTCCAGCCTATCAAAGCTGAACAGAAATTGTGAATGTAACAAAATGTTATCAGTAAGCAGGCTCAAAAGGAATACCTAACCCGCCTTCCCACCTCTCTGACCTTTTATAGCTCACAATCTAAGTCTGGCCAATAAAACCATAGGAATATTTCTTTTTTAACTTACTAATTGATTGCACAGTGAAACTCAGCTTTTCCCTCTAAATAAGCAATTGACATTATCCGTAGTTTTATGGAATTTAAATCTGAAAAACACCAGGTAAAAGACTTATACTACTATTGTCTATAAAAGGGTTCAGTCTCATTTTAAAGAGAGACATTAATTCTGAAAAACCTGTTCTAACACCTAAAATACTAAAAACACCTAAAGTGCCTTCAGAAATCTGCTTCAGGATAGGTAAAGTAAGGTTACTACCAGAACTTTCCTCAGAACAAGCCCAGAGAAACATGTCCTCTGCAACATCAGCTCTCTTGACCTTGTGGTAGACATTTACGTTTCCAATTATCTAAGTTAAACAAGTGATGCTTTTTCCCTGTATGCTCCTCATTAGCCTCTTTCCAGCCAAACTAATGGGATTTATTACTGCAAGAGTTCACTGACTGTACCATTTCCCATTCAGCTTCATATGCTTAACAGTATTTTTTCCTCTGTGAAAGATGATTCTTGGACAACTTAAAACTTTCAAAATTTGTGTTTGTTCCTCCCCGCCCAAGTTCTATTACTCTAAAATCTAGTTACTGCGCTTGAAACCAACTTGAAAACAGTAAGTTAATCTGAAAGCTTAATAATGAAGTTTTACAGCATGGCATAAGGTAAGCTTCATCATAGCACCCCTGCATCTTCTCCCATGCCCACACTAGCTTAACTACAGATTAAACTCTCTAGTCTACCATCCCATGTGTCACCAGTGATAGTGAAGCAATATGGTGAATTGCCCCAGGTCACCAAGACAGCTAAAAACAAAGTAAACCCCCCACTGCCCTGCATTTGTCTTCATCCAATCTCACACAGTTGATGCCACTTAAAAGCTACATGGTTCTGATGCTAATAGGAGGAAGGTTAGAGGACTACTGTGGCAGTATTGCTTAAAATCATCTTACATTAGGCTTAAAACCATGCTAAGATTGTGACTGATTTTGCCTAACTTAGTCAGAAATGTAAGACATATGTGAATAATCAAACTCAGAGACACCTACAGAGAATGAACCTATGCTAAAATCAGTCATCAGGGTATATTTGTAAAAGTCTTTCCTCTGGCAACAAATGTTTTACTGCCAGTTGCTTCCTTCTATCCTGGTCTACAGCTTGCTTTTCTTCAGTCACTGTCTGACAGCTGGTTTTGGATGTGTTATATAGAGACTAATTTTATGCTCCTCTTTCCTTTCACAGTAAGAGATAAACATCTATTAATTTTAACGCTGATGCAGTTTTCGACTAGCCTGGTTTTGCTGTTAGCCTTAACTTAGACAATTTGGCTCATAGTTTGGTCTTGGTTACTTAATATTTGTGCTACAATAAGGGAAAGGAAATGCAAAAATTAATACACTTTTCTATAAAGTTGTAGCAATATACCATTAGAAGGAAAAAAAAGTACTTCAAACGACACTGTTTCTGATTTTTTACATACTTGTCACCTGAATTAATGCAAAGGAGCAGAGTTTAGAAACTCTCTCAAAGCAGTCTATGTTCCAGTTAGCAAATCTGTGTTCACCTTCAAATTCTGACCAGATAAGTATGTTGGGAGTCTCCTTCCTGCATTTCAGGTTGGGCACTCATCTCAGTTTTACACGAACTGACTTTCATTCTCATCTCATTTACGCATGTTCTTGGCCATTTACTCTCCAGTCTATTTCTGTACAAAAGTATATGGTAATCTGGCCTTGTGATTCACTGCAAATGATAACCCTCAATGTTAAACTAACTTTACTCCAGAGATAGAGCTCTGTCCCTTTTTGGGATAATTGACATGTTACAGCAAGTAGCACTTCCACAAGCAAATCAAAAGAGATTTGGTGAGGTTTAGAGCAGTCAGGAGTAACATGAAGGGTAACAGTAAAAATGAAGTCTAAGGAAGACCCTAACAAGTTGCAGAAGGAAGGAGGATTATGATGTAGTTAAAACTAGAGTTCTATGGCCTAAAAATATGTACTATTTCTTATTTGCTATGAGACAAATATTTGCAATATTCAATATCCTAATTTGCATACAGCTTATATCGAAGAAGAGATAACCATTTTTATATTTTGGTTGACTATATGCCAAGCTTATTGTGTTCAGAAGTTCATAGTCCAGACACTGTTACTGGAAGTTGAGATAAACAGTGAATTAAAGTGATCCATTCCCTCTGCTGTCCATTGATAACCTGATTCAAGCAAAACCCTTCCTGTTCTGGTAAATGGTGGCCAAACTACAAACAGAAAGCTCAGAAGAGTTAGTTGTGGTCCAAACATCAACTTCAACAGCAGAATATCAATCCTTTTACAGTATCCCTGGCTACAAAGTGACAGGGATAGGACTGCATATTCATTTTACAATTCAATGTTGGAAAGTTCAGCTTATTAACAAACTAGAACTGAGTTTTATTTTGTCACTGAAATACTGTTTATATGGTAACTTCAGATTTTGAGGTAAAAGAAAAAAAAGGGCTTGTTAGCTGTTTTCTACCTGAAGCTAATTTCTCCCCTTATTTTAAGTCTAAAGACAGTAGAGTAAGTAGTAGTTCTGCTAGTTACTCTTAATTATTTAACCAAGCCAAAATGAAACAGCCAAAATGAGCCTCAATAAAAAGCTACTGAAGCCTCAGAGCATGCCAAACTTTGAACTGTCTACACACACCTATTTGGGAAAGCATTTTAACTCACATGGAGGAGGAGACAGTAGGTAGTGGCATCCAGGAAAAGCTTCTAGCTGAAACTATGAAATGCATTCCATTTGGGTATTGAATGTAAAATCACATTCAACTAAAAGCATGTGTGAATGGCCACCACAGGCAACTCATATCCCATGCACACGTGCAAAAGCAGCATGAAATAAAAGGAAAACACTGGGAAACTTTCAAATGGTCAAAACCTGATTTTCACTAGTTCAGTGAAGATTAAACTCTTCATTTGAGGTAAACTGGCATTTTTCTGCACGATACCTAACCAGTGGAGTACAAGTTTCTCAGTCTCCTCCCTTCCAGTAATATAGATGCTGCACTAAGAGATCTCTCACCCAAGTTCTACAACTCTGATTTTGGAAACACTGGGATTCTCCTGATTTGCAGTTTGCTATAGCTGACATAAATAAATCATGCAGTCCTACTGGGAACTGGAGGATGCAATTGCAAAAGCATTATTGCCACAGAAACACCTCCAAACATAGCTGCACAGGTTTGGTGTTTTTTTTGTACAGTCACATAGAGCTTCAATACCAGAAGTTCCGCAGTAAGAAGAGTTTACTGATTTATTCAGAAAAGACCTGAGGTTAGAACAAAATGGAAGGTAGTTACCTCCCTCCCCTCAAAGCCAAGAACACAAGACCTTTCCATATTACATGCATGTCCATCAGTAACTTTATTTGCTGACAAAAATGTTACCAAAGGCATTAGAGTCAGGACCCTCTAAGAGTTTGCTGTGGCTGACCAGTGAAAATATTTTTCTCCTCTACTAATTTAAAAATGGAAAAAAGTACAGATTATGAAATGGAAAAAAGTAAGATTCTTCAGAAAAATCTACCCTGTGAAATGCAATTTCTTTTACTTTTTCTGGTAAGACAGAAGTAGTGAAAAAATATTAGTCACTGTATGACTACTAGTGCCTGTGAGTTGATGCCGAACAGTCTCCAGCTTATGAATTATGTTAAATTAAGTACCCCAGTCACTAATATATCCAGTTTGTCATATATATACAGCTTTCTCAGAAAATACTCCTACACAGAGAATACCCTGATCATAGGTCAAATCAGTTTTTCTGTCCAGTATATTCTGATACCCCAACTGTTCTCAGCAGACAAGCTGGTAAGATCCTCCTAGTACGTGATCATTTTAGTTGTACACAGCCAAAGGACCGACAGTTAGTTACACCTGAGACAATTCTAACATTTGTCTATAGAAAAAAGCCCTTGTCAGGACAGGACATCAGTTCAACATCAAAAATAACAAGTACAGCTTAGACAGACATCTACTTAAAACTCTGCAATAGCTTTTTATCTTCCAATGTTTACAGCCAAACAAGTTTCAATCACTCACTGCAATTGACTTTAAGAAAAATGCTCTCAAAGAAGAAAAATCCATCAAGTTTAGCCTTGCTACTGAGCTGCAAAGTCAACAGCTGGAGTAAGTATTCTGTCAACTGCTTGCCTGGTGATGCCCCAAAACATTCTGATCTGGACAATTGCAAAAATAGTCTCACATCCCTCTTGCCCTGTAAAATCAAAGGACATTTTATATGAAGATGTGCCAAGGTTTTCTAGCATCAACAGTCACAAAACATCTAGCATTAGTGATTACAGAGGCATGGGAAGTATGTTAAAATGGAGAAAAGGATAGTGAATCTTTTATTCCAAGGGAAGAATAAATACATCTGAACTTTTCAATGCTGAATTGCTGGGTCACAAAACTTAGCTGCCGAGGGAACTGACATCTAGACTCTTAAAACATGCATGCAAATAACCTGAAACAAACTTGCACCATATTGGTATCTCTATGGAAACAGTACACATGCGCTGTAATAATAATTTAATTACAGCAATACATTTTAAGTTTGAATCAGGAGCATCCATTGTAGAAATAGTAAAATTCTACCAGTTTGCTACCAGCTTCCTTCAAGAGGCTAAAGCTTAAAACATGGAAATCCACTAGTTTTCCATTTATGGAAAACCTCATCTTGACTAGCAAGTCTCAGCAGGCAGCCTACATATTTTCATTTTGTCTTAAGTGTTGGCATCAGCTCTGGAAAACTGGCATTGTATCAGCAAGCTAGCATCAAGTATAACTATTAGCTACAGTTGGAATGAGATTTGTATTCCATCTCTGGCCCTCCCAGCAAACACTTGGGTTGTGTTCTTTAATAAAGCATTTGTGTGCCTGATGTAAAGGTACTATGTAAAAATGAGTACCAGGTCTTCTGTCTGTGGTGTTAAAAGGTCTACAAATGATGTTGAATTGGAAAACTGATGTTAACAGGAAAGCTGTGCTGCCAGAAGCCTCTAACTGTTACACAACTTACTTCTGAGATTACAGCTGTAAAACCAACCGTCTCGATTAAACTTTTTGAAATTGTTCTTTCCTCAGACATGAGAATGTTGTCTTCACGACTAAAAGAATAACCAGGTTCCCTACATCACTCCCACACACCAGCCCAGCACACACTAACACCTACAAACTCTGTTGTTGTCTTGAACATGCTACCAGCATTTATGTAGCATTTTGGTAACAAATGAGTGTAAAAGTGATCAAGAGGCACCATTTTCTAAAGTTACTTCACTCAGGAGGAAAGCCAATCCCGTGAGGCCCTGCAGAAGCCGAAGAAATAGTTCTCATACAGCTGACATAAATAGCATGTGTAAGCAGCATTTAGTATCATTAACAGGTGGTCATGAAACTAGTAGTTCTCCATTTCCACGCTGAGGTGTGACACATACAACTACACCAAGGAATCACCAAGTACTAACAGCAGATAAAGTTATGATGCTTTAAAAGTATCAGAAAATATGCCAGCACTCAGATCTGGCACTGATATTGAGAGGATTAATTAAAAATTTAGGCCAGCTTTTTTTTACTCCCCCGTTTTTTTAATCATTACATTCAGCACAAATTTATTTGACTCTTAAAAAAGTTTGGGTTTAAAGTTAGAACTCAACTGTTTTGTAAGGTGATGTGGCCCCTAAGCAGCAAAATAATAACTATTTTCCTAGTTTAGGTAACACTGAGTTACATGGGTATAGGCACTTCACCATACACAGACGTATTATATTGTTATAATTTTGTTTCAAACTTCAGATATATTTTCCTCACATAGCTGGGACAATAGTGCTGCTTATATTCCAACTCAGATAGGTAGGAATGTTACAGGCTGTTGGCCAAAACAAGCTGCTCAGCTATCAGCAGGTAATAGGCCTTTCAGTTCACATCTTTCAGTTGCCAGTACATTTGACATGGTGATTCTTTCTTCTCCCTCCAAAGTTGCAGATAAATTGATGAGAAAGATGGGCACAGTGGCTCTTCAAGTGCTGCATTCCCAATTCAATATATCCTGTAGGTGTGAAGTACCTAACAAAGGTTTTGGTCTTAGAACCAATGTCGGAAGATGGACTGAAGTTCTACTTACTTTTATGCAGTCACCTACTAAAAAATTCTGTTCCTCGAAGTAATAGAGAACTTTTCAACAGTTGTGTATTGTTTTATCTTCCTCTTGAGAAACAGATCTTTTGAGAAAGTCCTATGTTGCTCAGTTTTATAAATTTTCACTAATAAATGAAAATTGAAGAACAGCCTATTCCACCACTTCCCAGAATAACCTATCTCATTGCTGGTTGTCTATTTAAAGATTTTCAAGAAACTTGATGGACTATGCTCTAAACCACAGGGGATTACCTACACAGATTACTTACTTACATGGCCCTATGTGAAAAGCCACTGCCTTAGAATTCCTGGAACCTGTGGAAGACCCAGTCACTTCAACCCAGCTCAGAGTAGATGTTGAGCCACATGTTAATATCAGCCTCCACCACCATTACTAATTTTTTATTTTAGGATGCTAGTTTTAATGGCAAAAGCCCTTAAAGAGAATCTGCCATTTGTTTAACAAGTTATAAAATTACAAGATTGTAGTAAAAATATAGAAAACCAGATTTGCTTCAATTTCTGCTTGATTTTAGCATTCTAATTTTACATCTTAAACTGTTGTGTCTTAAAGCCTATACAGTGGAGGTTGTAAACTCCAACAGCAATGAAGCTTAGCAACTGAAATGGGAAATTTTTTTTTTTTAAAGTTATTCTACAAAAGCTCTAAGCAGTCTTTAATTTCAACATGAAATTTCTTCAATGATTATATAGCTGATAAATAGCTGTTCCTTAAATTGCACCCAACCTACGAGGTCAAGTTGAAATTAACATAAACATAAAATGTCAGGTAAAGAATGCTCAGCTTCTTTATCAACAGGTACCAGTACCCATACTTAGTTTTTGAAAGTACTTCCAAAAAAGTCTCCTTAAAATCATGTAGTTAAAGCAAGCATCATTTAAAAAAGGAGCCCTGGATAAAATACTTTGCATCAAACTAAGCCATGACTGACCTCATAGTTTTATTCTCCTATTAATTCCATTTTGCTCAAAGAGTTTTGTAATCCAATTAAAGTAGTTTATCATACATTATTCTACATTTACCATTCGCCCAGGAAGTGCAAGTCTGGTTAAAAATGAAAAATATTTGCTCATTGTCTGCACTGTAAGTTTCTAGCCGGCAGCATGCTAAAACAGAAAAAAACCCTACAGATTAGACAAGCTGTTTTTGAAAGTAATTAGTTGCTTGTAGGTATGAATTACCATACCACATTGAGATGTTTTCTAGGTCAACATAAAAAAGCTCTGTAAAAGTACAAGTGATCCAACTATCATTCGATGAAAGACGGATCAAGTTAAGGGGCACCACACAAGGTAATGATGTGTTTGTTTACAACAGGATGCCATGACTAGACTAAACTTGCCTCCTGCTCTGAGGTGCCTAAAAATTAACTGCTACCACAATTTTTGAGTAACTAAGATTGCATTTTCTTTTCATGCTGTCCCTAGTCAACAAGCTCCCTTCTCTGTCTCCAGTTCAGCACAAAAGATACAAGACAAAAATCCTTTCATTCACATGTTTATGCTGAATGGTATAAACCAGCACAACCAACACTTACATTCTGCTTTGCACAAAGGAATAAACGTTGCTTATAAAGGTCAGATTAAAAAAATTAATTAAATAATACTATATAAGTCAGAACGCTAACACATTCTTAGGGTCATAGAGCTCTATGTCCCTCCTTTGAAGGTCACCTGAAAGAGACACCAGCGCACTGAATTCAAAATTAGAAAAAGTAGAAGGCTATATTTAGAATGATTTAAAGCAAAAAAAATCTAAGATAATGTAATTTTTATTAAACTGCTAAACATTTCTTAATGATAAAAGGGGGAAAACAGTCTCACATGCCATCACTGATATACCTTCAGTATATCAGTTAGAAGTGAGGGTGAGGTAAGGACAAAGTGAATGTTTTCACATACCACCAAATGACTTAAAGTGTGTTCGAGGAAATACTAAATTTCCATTTCTCAAGAAAAAAGCTGCACACTTTTTCTCACTCCAAAAAGTTAATCTCTTTGAACAGTTACTCTATAAGTAGTTTTCCTTCTAATTTTACATTTCAAATATTTCTATTCCCAATTATGAGTTTATTTTAAAATGGTGGATTTAACTCTGCTGTAAAACAGCAGAGGTATGTGCGAAGCACGCAGCAACAACCGATCTTATCCAAATACAAAGTCCAAAATAAACATAATCTAAGGGAATTCAGGATCATCATGCAAGTATGAAAGCAACTTTTAGCATATTATGTTTGAATTAGTAAAGTTACAACGTAGTTCAGCGTATTTTATATGCCCAGTTCCAGTAAAAGGTAAATTAAATCCCCTGAGGAAACACATGCAGATCATGATTATGCAGATCAAGGAAAGCAGTCTTTAAAAGTCTAATAGCATTAAATGCACCAAATTTCCACTGCATATACTTCTGTGCAAACATCGTACTTTAGCTGTGATAGGTGCTTTAGCAAACTCTCATTTTTTTGTTTGCAGAAAACTACCTGCATAGCCTTCTGAAAAACCGAAGAAATCAACATATAAGGAAAAAAACTATCAAAATCCTTCTTTTAGGATTAGTTTAGCTAGAACTTCCATTTATTTCGGCCAGATTGTGTGTCTGTGAAGGTAAAACTGACAACAATAACTTAATTGTATAAGAACAGAAAGACAAACCTGGACCTGCTGAAAAGCTTTCAGTCTCTTCTTGAATCTGGAAGGTAAAACAAAATCACATCCTCGAGCTAGCAATGCCAACTCTTTTCTTAGATCAGGATCTTGCCGTAAAGAAATCTCCTTTATCCTCATGCTTTCGGATTTCATATAATGTCTCTGTGTGCCAGTCCAGGCACTTGAGTCCCAGTAAATAGCAGGGTTGTTGTATTATCACACAGTGCCACTTAAAGCAGCAGCTGCACCCGAGTTCTGTGATATTAAAAGACTCAGCTCAACTTCACCCGCTCCATACATTAAAGGGAACTTGGCTGGAATTGCAAAAACAGATTGGAAAGTCACTTTGGGGGCCTGCCCTTTCGTCCATGCATTCCAAAGTCTAAATGGGACAGTATGAAAAAAAAACCAAACCAAACCCCGTTCGGAGGAGCATCTATAAAAGCAGCTTCCAATTTTAAAAAAAGCAAGCCCTACAGGAATGCAGGACTGCCCTACAGAGGCCAGTCGTGGTTATTTTGTAGCTTCCTCCTCCTCCCATCCCCCTCAGATTTCCCTTCTGTCACAAAACACTCCCTAGCTTCAACGAAGTACCTCACCAAAGGATAAGGCTTATTACACACCAATTAAATTCCTTTTAAACTCTTTAGCTGGAACCCTATTACACTGGCAAAATGAAAGCAACAACAAAAAAGCTGCAGACTTTCAGAGTGGCTCACAAATCATGTAAAAAGATTTTTTTTTTTTTTTACATTCATCTACATTTAAGTTACTGTATGGCAACAATCTAATAATTTAAATGCAAAGACAGAAAGCAACAGCAGAAAGGAGGCAAATGTTACCACAATGAAATGCTGCTTTAAATCATGTTTTACTAGAAGGCTACATTAGAAATACCAGTGATGTCAGAAAATTTGAAAGAAAGCTGACCGGACACTTTTTTTTTTGTTTGTTTGCTTAAATAGGAGCTTTATAAACATTTACATCCACATACTAGATCGAACACCTGCCACATTTCAGTAGCACTAGAGTCAGCTACCACTCTACTCTATTTTCAGTCTATTGAATCTCAAATACATTTTATGGGGGTGTTAAGGCCAAGTTTTACTCCACATCAATATTCTTCATGGAAAGAGAAATCTGATAAGCTTTTGTGGAAATTGAAGTGACCTTCCGTCCTTCCTCCTTTACAGTTTTAGGTACATTAACTGATAACTGGTGAAGTTTTCATGTTTCATATGGGTATACAGTTATCACTGCAATCTTTAGGAAACATTCCTATTTTGATGACTTTTT